>NC_066843.1:22186916-22236881 GCF_001640805.2 Lates calcarifer
AAACCTAAGAAAATAAATGCAAGAGGACAACACCACAGAAAATGAAGAAAGCATCTTCACAACGTTGTAAATGCAATAAGAGAAACTGCTGCCAACTGAGAAACACACTGAACAATTTAACCCACTGAGCATATAAACACAAAATACTGACAAATACAGAGAGACTGCAAATGATACACAACAAAGCAAGTTTTCCATGCCCGCTAAAAACTGATGGAAACACTGGTAACTAGTACAAGGCTGACACTGGACATACAGCTTTGTGTAATGCTGGAATTGGGCAATCAGAATGTTACAACTGACATGAATGTAGCGGGCTAATTTTCTGTGAGGGCATGCTGCTGTCAACATCTTGTGGCATTTCTGCATTAGCAGTACAGTTGTGCTATCACATTTGTTTTTTTAAAGCTGAAATCTATTGAGCTCTCTCAGCCAGAGGGGTAGTTTTGCTGGTGATGCCAGCTGCTCCAAATCATAACAGAGTTCTGGAAGTAAACTAGGCTATGGAAAGTTTTGGGAAATTCAGCATCTCACTGTAAATAGCCAACATCTCCGTATACACAGTGATTTACTGCTGATACGACTTAGGATTCTAAGGTAGATAATATAAAAGTAGCCTGTGAGGTCGCGCATATTAAAATGAAGATAAATGTTAAAATATATAAATTAATGTGTGGGTGTTTTGTGTGTGCTGTGGAGATAATCTGCCGGCTCAGAGCGACCATGAATGAACCGCACAGTCTGGCATCACAAGAGGTCTTTCAAAGTCCTCCGCGGGGCGTCTTCCGCTACCGTTTCCTGTGGGACAGCCTGGTCGTGTTTACTTTGCGCTGCTCGCTAACAATATTGCAGGCCGCATGCATTAACTCCTGCATTCACTGCCTAAATAAATCCTTGTGTTTCACGATACTGGAGCTGATCTTGGTCTATGTATAGTATTATACACGGCTGTAACCAAAAGCAAACGCTGCTCTTCGGCGCTGCCTTGTTTTGTACAGGCTAGCCGTGCTCTGTTTGGCTGAGGCAGCCTGTGTTGTCTAATGTTAGCATTAGCTCGGTATGCTTGGCTGCTTTAATATACACGCTCCTTAACCTTTTGACGTATTTCCAGAACTTAGCAATGATATCGAGACAGGGACAATTCCTCCGAACCATTTATGTGGTATAATAGATAGACTGTGCAGGAGCTCATTATTACTAGCCACTTAGCTCAGTAGCTAGGAGTCAAACTAGGCCATGAGCCCCTCAGCATGACGATGGCTATGTTTGCAGGAAGCGAGCGAAGCGGTTCTATGACATAACTTGCAGCTTTAGAACACCCGGTGTTGCTATACTCAGTTAAAAACCATTTCTACAAGAGATAATTCGCTAAACCCTCGGTTAGTACAACGTTGCTCCATTAGCCGTTTGATACAGCTATTTTGTCAGCTGGGCTCGCTAGCTAACGGTGGTGGCAGCTGGCTTTCTTACTCCGGAGTCGTTGGGATCCTTTTTCCAGAACAATGAGAGCAGTGACCGAAGGACTCTGTCGATGTCACATAATTTACTCCGTTTCTATCTTGAAAGTCTCCATGTGTGCTGCCGGTGTTTGTTCTGGCGTACATCGTCGGTTATCGGATTCCTCGACTTTTTCTAGCTGAAAAGAAATAGGGCCGCTTTGTCGGGTTCTTCTTCCGAAAAGAAAAATATTTCTTCTGTGAAATGAGCATTTTGGTGGCGGACATATCGAAGCATGCAGGTCATTACTGCCGCCTACTGGGCTGGAGTGTGAGAACGAGAATGAATTTATGGATGGTTCCATCTTTCTCCCCTTGAAAACTGAGTTTGAAGTGTGAAACAAAGATAAGTAGTAGTAGCTTGTACAACAGACTACAACCTGAATAAAGTAATTAAGTATTTATTCATTGTAGTATTGCACATTTACTTAACACATTCTCTATCATTGCTGCAAAGCATGATTGATTAAATAATGTAAAGTTGTGTATGATCAGAATCAGACTTTATTGCCAAGTAAGTTTGCACATACAAGGAATTTGTCTTGGTATATTGGTGCTAAAGGACAGTTACAGTAACTATACATAATTAAAATGTAAAGTGTAGAGTGCAAGTGTTTGAAGGTAGCGGTGACTGTCTGTAGAGATGTGCGTTAATGTAATGCATAGATGTACGTTAATGTACCGTGTAGTGGGGGGTGGGGGATTATAGTCTATGTTTTTTAAATAATAGATATATAAATAAAATAAATACATGTATTGTTGTTGTTAAATACTGTATGTATGTAATCATATTATGCATATTCCCGTTGTGTTAAATCAACCTGCCCAAACTATGTGACAAACATAAAACTTAAGACTGAGCAGTTTAATTCCAGAAGATAACTCAGTGGTTTGGGGTGTTTGTATGCACCACCACCTCTGAGGAAACTTAAAGATAACAGTATGCATACACAAAGGAGGGTTGAAGAAAGGTCAGCACGGCCTTCAACAAGTTACTCCAGCCACGAATTTCATACACAAGTAGTAGCAACATAAAAGATAGATAAACACAATAAACTGGAAAACCACTGCAAGTTGTTGTGATTAAAGCACAAGGCAATCATCAAATGCTTCACTACTAAAGGAACACAGCTAATGAGAAAAAGGATTTCTGGGTCACTGTTCATTTATTAAGGTTTTTTTTCCTGCTAACTTTGTTACAGGTAATAGAGCCATGAATCTGTAAACTGTAAACAGAACAAATAACCAGGACCAACTTTATCATGCCAAAGCAAATGAATTTTATTTACACATCTAGTTTGTACAACATTGTCACCCATAGCTCCATGTGCAGTACACAAGTAAAAGAAATCTAAGAACACGTAAATTGTGACAGACTATTATTGTTTCACCATGTTTAACATTATTCCTGGTAAATACTTTGAATATGACACTTTCAGTGTGCTATGTGATTATAATAATCTACAACACATAGTTTGTTATTTTGTGTCAAATCTCTCAAAGAGATTTTGTGGTAAGCAGAATGACTTGCACATAAATAATAACTGGATTCTGTACATTTACAATGCATGACATCACAAATACTGTGTCAAAATAAAAATGTAAATATAAAAAAAGCTCACTTACAGTGACAACAATGGGCAAAATCCTTAAATAATATTTGTTCATACTTTGTATGCAAATGCACAAAATCTGTAAAAGAGCTAGCAAATAAAATATGAAAAAAATAACTCAGTGAACAGTTGGTGCAGTAGAGCAGAACTAGTTTCATTGTTACATCATATAGTGCTCAATATAACACAGCTCAACACTGCTCTCCTCACTGTGACACATTTTTTGTTGCGTTTGGCTAGCTGATGTAGGTCACAACAAGGGTGAAAAAATGTTGAAGTTAAATATATAGGTTAGGGTTAGTTAATTCAGTTGAAGTGAGACTTATTTACTACACTGGTGGAATAAAATTCACTCAGGTTTAGGCCAGTTTACAGAGGCCACTTCTTTTTATACAGCCTGTTCAAGAAAGGAACAGTGCACCTTCATTTCACTTCGCCATTTTGTATAAAAGGTAGGAACACAGAATGGGGGGCGTGGTTTTCTGGCACTAAGCTGGCAGTGGAGGTGGTCACAGAGCTGGATCGATGTCTGTGTAAAAAGGAGAGCAGACATCGATGCTGTTATGTTACACATCATGCCACCATCAAAATTACACACGGGGTGCCAGAGTTGTTTGGTTCAGCGTAAATGAGCAAAGTCAGCATAACGCTTCATAATGCGTCTTTTTAATGGCAATATAGCAGTATCTTTGTTTAAAGAGGCTATTGATGCAGAGGAATAAACTGAGTTTCTCTCTTTTAAGTCAGTAGATTACTTAGAGTAAGCAGGTGATTCTTTTCTGTAATACATATTTCTATTTTTCTAAAAACTATTTGGAAATTATTTTAATTACCATCAGTAAAATCTGATTTCTCACATTTTAGTGTTTTAATAGGCTAAGAAACAGTGAATGAACAGCTTGATTTAAGAACACCCTGTGGAGATTTTCAACACAAAAAGTTAGATTTACATTCAGTGTTCTCACTAAAACACACAGTGTGTATATCTGAGGTCTAATAAACATGTTGAATGCATTTCCTTGGCCATAAAACATCTGCAAAAACATTTCTCGTTAACATCCGTGTTTGCTTGCTGGACGAACTCTTCTTCACTGCCTTTGTTCCGTGTTTGTTGGCACATTACTGCCACCAACCATCAGCTGGCACAACAGTGTGAAACCGTCAGGATCTGAATTGTGAATGTGTTTATGGGCATATGTGAGACAAACTGAGACTCATTGTTTCCTTCTCTCCAGCTCCAGTTGTTGATCATTTCATAGTCAAACATCCACATTTGTTGCATTTGTATGAGAAATATAAGTGAGCCATCCAACACATTTGGCACATAATATTGGCTATTGGCACCTTTATTATGAGTTGAGTTCAGAAAACCTATTCTGCTTAAAGGCCACACTGAACTGTCCCTCCCTGGCTTAAATGACAGTTACTGACTTTAACATTTTGAATACTACTGAAAATTGATACGTTGTGGCACACAGCATATATTAATCATGTAGACATTCATTTGTGTTGAGACAGCCAAATTAAAGGGTTAGAGACACAATTAGTTGATCACAGCTAAATACAGTGAACTTGAGAGTAAGTCCTCTAAAAGGTGCTGTATGCATTTTCTAGATATATACAAATACTTCACACGACATTTGACTATTTCATAAATTTTCTGTCTGTTTAAGGACATAGTTCACTATCTACTGTGCTATAGCCGGAGATGCTGCTCAGAAACACTGGATGGAAGGATAAACTGCTGTTCATCAAGAAACAGCTCAAAAATATAGCTCCCCTAAAACTTTAAATTGTTTCAGCTTTTCAGTCAAATCCAAAGGCAAACTGTTCAGTTCCGTCATGGTTATGACAGTCTTAGCCTGGATAACGTTCTCTTAGCTTGAAAAAAAGAACCACCATGGAACCATCGGACGTTAAAGTTAAGTTAGCACTTAAGTTAGCAATTAGGGCTCAACTTATAACTTAATCATCTAGTGTTAATATTAGTAATGTTAAAAGAGTAGTCCCAGAGCTGAAATGAGCCGTGCAGGGCAGGGAGAGAATCCTGTGTTCACAAACATCAGAGCGTTAGCTGCTGTGTCAGCAACAGGTACTGAGAGATGAGTAGAATGTTTTGTTCAACGTGACTGTGACAGAAATAAGAAGAAAAACTTTAGCAGAGGAGAGCAGCAGCTTGGAAGTGACAGCTGGTTAACATGTAGTTTTTATGGGCCTCATTTCACTCTCAATTTCATAGTGGTTGTGTAAATGAGAACAGTTTTATTGGGAATAGAGCTGTATTAAAATACTGTACACTGATCAGCCATAACATTAAAACCATTGACAGGTGAAGTGAATAATATTGATCATCTCGTTACAATAAAATGTTCTGCTGACTTCTGGTTTTCATCTAGATGGTAATTTGACATGTACCTCCTGTGGTTGAAGCATTGTACTGTTGGAGGAGGCCCCTGCCATTGGGGAGTGCATTTGCCATTGGGGGGGGGGCTTGGTCTGCAACAATATTTAGTTGGTGGTACATGTCAAAGTAACATCGAGATAAACGCTACAACCCAAGGTTTCTCAGGAGAATATTGTATTATAACCAAATAATCAATGTTATTCTCTTCACCTGTCAGTGGTCACATTGTTATGGCTGATCAGTGTAGGAGAGAAGCAAACAGATAAAGGGCTGAAACCAGTTGACACCAGGCAGAGTGCAAAAGCTGATTAGCATATTATGTGGACCATACACACTTCAGCCATTTACTAGGTTCTGACCTAGTCTTGCTGAACTTTGGACAAAGTCAGGGTAACTGTCTCACTGTGTGTAATGGCAGAGTGGATTGAAAAATCTACTCAGCATTGCTAAACAATATCATGATTATGACAAACATGATGTTCATATGAGCACCATACTCAAGTGATTGTTAAGTCTACAAACTGATTTTCATACCACCATGAAATAAAAGAAACTAACAGCTGCCTGGAAGATGGCAACAAGACATTCAAAAATTCTATGACTGCTTTGGCAAATGGTTTGTAGTAAACATGCAAAACACTGGTATGTTTTATGTCCTGCACTCCTTATAACTGGCTTCTGTTTCAGTCTGGATCCCCAGTGACTGATCGCCCATTTGTAACAAATAATGGCAGAGCTCTGCATTAAACAATTGTTACTGTGTCTTCAAGACAGAAAGTGACCATCAAACTGCTTTTTCGTTCATTCCCAAGTCTTTCCCAGTCACTTGGCTTCAAAGATACAATGACAAAAGATTGGTGGCACATGTACGTCTGTAGTGACAGATTTCTTCATAAATAGTGCTAGTGGACAGGACTGCGTGTGTGCGTGTGTGTGTGTGTGTGCGCATATCAATAAAACCCTGTTTTTCATACTATTTAAGGTCAGAATTTTTTCAGCAATAGCCAGTGAATGTATTTACATTCTGTATTTACCTCTCTACAAAAATCATTTTAATTGTTGGTGGTGGGGTTCACCATCCCTGCGCTCAGTTCAAACTGACTTCCTTGACACAGCATGTAATCCAAGGATGCAGTTTGTAATTTGATCTCACTGATCTAAACCTCACGGTCACTCTATTCTGATGCTTTATCACTGTGTGTGTGTGTGTGTGTGTGTGTGTGTGTTGGGGGAGGGGGTGAGGTGGTGGTGTGCGGTTTAACTCTTGATCTCCAGAATAGAGGGGTTATGGTCGAGGATGGCCAGAATGATTTTGTCCATGTACTGTCTCAGACGCAGATTGATCTCCTCCTGCTCCTTCAAGGCATCTACCAGCTGAGAGAGACAGTGAGACAGAAGTGCATAAGGAGGGCAGCCATATAAAAAAAAAAAAAAGCAACATCACATTCAACCACCAGCAGTTGTCTAACCTCGTCTCTGGATGCGTTGTCAATCTCGGCTGCCAGGCACTGGGCCTTGGTATGACAGGAAAACAGGTTCTTAGCCTCATACAAACTCAGACTGAGAATCTGAGCATTCAGATCATCGTTCTGATCCCGCAGCTTATGATTCTCCTATGGAAGCAAACAGAGAACATTTCCTATCAGTGGGGATTCTAGATGAAACTTTCTTCAGTTGCGGTGGGGCTGTAACACATTCTGTGCAGTGCAGTGTAAAAAGGTTCTAATTTGAAAGCAAGGAAATATGTGACACTGACATATACACATGTATGTGACAACATTTTAAGCCCTCCCATCCAAATCATTCATCAAATGATTCACCCAGAAAATTTGTGTAATCAAAAATGTCTCCATCTCAAACTAACCAGAATACAATACGATGATGGTATGGGTTACTGAATGCCTAACTGTATATCTACAACACATTTAAACCTTCTTCCATCTTTATCATCAACTTGCAACATAGAAAATATCAATATCATCATCAGCTGATGTCATTTCACGCTACACAAACAGGACCAGGTGGAATGTCCTAAGAGTAGGCTGGCCTGTTTTATGTTTACGTCCCAGAATACACGCTATATATTTAGCTAAATCCCTTTAAAGGTGTGACATGCAGGATTTGTTGGTTGCTGTTTGTGAACACGCCATTCACAGCTGGCTCTCTCCTCTCCAGCTAGAGCGAGAGAGATTGACTGTTTCTGATTTGTGTCACAACAGTTACATTCTGAAGCACAAATAAACATTGCCACACCTCTACACAACCACACTGCTGCATTTTGAATGAGCACAGCCCAAGCTCAGCCCATAGATCCACAGTTTGTACATCCATGACACCAAGAAAGAGCAAGGACGGAGACAGCAATGCAACCTGGTCAATATGTTTCTATAGAGTCCCTAACACCCTCCACGCACCCTCAACCTTTAATGTTAAATTAAAGGTTGAGTGACACTGAGGACAAAATGCTAGACATGTAATAAATACCAGCCCCTAAGTGATACATGTGCTCAACAAACACTGGCCAATAATATCATCCATGTGAATAGAGCAGTCAGTCTCGGTGCAGTCCATGTGTATCTTGCACTGTTAGTGTGGACTTTGTGTTGAGAGGTTGGTGAGAAGTCTGAGTGTGTGTGCTGTGTGTGTGTGTGTGTGTGTGAGAGAGAACCTGTTTCAGTCTCTTGACTTCATGTTCCATTTCATTCTCCCTGGTCTTGGCGTTATACTCTGATAGCCCCTTCCCCTTCCCAGGATGTTCCATCTCCAGCTTAAACAGCTGCAGATACTCCAGCTCTCGGCGCAGATCATCAATCAGCTGCAGAGAGGAGATCAGATTAAATCAAACTCCTAAAATTTTCCATGTAACCGTCTGTTATCTAGAGCTCCTTACCTCCTGCATGGCCTCTTTTTCCTTCTGAAACTCATGCCGGTTATGCCAGAGCTTGTCCATTATCTTCCTGTACAGGTCTATCTCATCTTTCAGCCTCAGACTAGTGTCCTCCAGCTTGTCTGTCATCCTCTGCTTCTCCTACAGGGGAGAGAGAGAGCAGAAAACAATTCACTGTGCTTTCTCTTCTCATAAATAAGAACAAAAAAAACAAAAAAACAAATAAGATTAAGCCTGGGCTTTGCTTGAGACTAGAGAAAGACCAATATGGTTTTTTCAGGGCCGATATGATTATTAGTAGTCAAGGATAACCAATATTTGGAGCCGACATTCATTTGCAGTAAAAGTGAAAATATTGGCGTCAAAATTTTGAATAATACAAACTCCAACACTTAACTTAACCGCGGCTGCATCAGAGCCAAAATAACCCAGTTTTAAATTGATCTCTTATCAGCCGTCGGATATGCATCAAAATGCTGATAATCAGCCCAGCTAATAATCAGTCTATCCCTACTTAAGACATGTCTGATTGTCTTTGTTTTGTCTCATTTTTCAAGCAATGTTACATGGCATTCCCAAATCTCAGCAAATAACTTGGAATAATTGACAAAACGACAACAAATAAAACCCAGACTGTAATAAACTGCAATTATCAGTGAGCCACACTCACCTGGTCCAGTTTCTCTGTCTGAGACTTGAGTCTGCACACATTTAACTTCATCTCTCCATTTTCTTCTTCCAACAGCTGTAATCTGTATGTGTACATACACACACACACACACACACACACACACACACACAGCCCTTTGAAGGTGTGTACACTCCCAAGGTATAAAACTCAAACAGACTGTTTCATCAAAATACCACAAAAGATACATTAATTGTCCTGTAGATGAAACTACTCTCCTTTTTCACACTGTTCAGCAAACCAGTTAGCTAACTTTTTGGGGTTTGAGAGAAAAAAAACACTTGTTACTTGCCACAACCATAAGAAAAGAAGGAATCTGTTGCCTGAGAAATGTTACTACTTCTAGCTCTTAAAAATCCATTGTTGGACTCTGTGAAAAAATCATTTTGCAGATAAATACAAACACGAGAGGAAGAGACAGCAACATTTCTCAAAGCCAAACACCATTTAAGGCAAGTAACTGATGTATTTTTGTTTTTGACCTAGAGTCAGAACCAAAGCCAGCATTACTTTTCACTTCATGGTGTATTGCCGATTAGGTTACCTGTTACAGAGCAGGTCGATCTCTATGTTTCTGTCTCTGTCCATCTTGCTGTAAACCTCCCGATGTCTCTTGGTCTCCTCCTCCAGACTCTGATCTGCCCTCGCCTCTGCATCCTTCACCTGCTCCTCCAGCTCATGGACCCTGGGATGCAAACACAGGCACACAGTGTGAGGAAAAAAAAAATAAAATGGCACTACATGCAGTAAACACATGCTTTGTTTGTGTAGCAATGAACCCAGCATCAGTTTCGGTTAGATCGAATTGGCAGGTGCAACACCTAAAACATGAAACGTCATGTGATATTTTTGTAAGTGTAAAATTTACTATCCTTAAGCCACCTTAAAAAAAAAAAGAAGAAGAAGAAATAAAGAAAGGATTCAGTGTGTGTGTGTTTTCCTACCTGTGGACTAATTGTGTGTTTTCCTGTTTGAGTTTAGACTTGAGGTCACCGTTGGCCAGACTGTCACTTTCCAGCTCTGTCACCTTCTTCTCCAGATAACTGACCTGAGGGAGATAACCAGGCTGTTAGCTCAGCCTAAAGACATGCTGCTGGGTGGAGGCAGAAAAATGCAACATTTGTTTTTTACATTTTGTATCATAAAAATGTGGAATATGTGAGCCCCTGAACTGTCTGCTTTTCAGGAAACTATATCTGTGACAATGTACACACACACCTTCCCCCGAGAGGGCTTTTCATGGTCATCAGTTTACGTCAATTTATGCAGAGCCATTTAAGGGCTGACAACATAGACAGACTCAAATCAAAATGAACAATATGACACACTTTGTTTTTACATTTTCAAGATCACTAAACATGGTCAAGAACCCTGTCAGTAACAAAGTGATGTGGCAAATCCATGTTGAGAGTGAAGCCCTTTATTTCACACTGAACAGTGTGTTTAAGCAAAGTTACTAACCAGGAGCATGGCTTAATGGCCACATTAATTTTTCAAATGGACACCTCCAACATGATGCACTGCTAGAATACACTGTTGAGTTAAATATGGTTCAAGCAACATCACACACTGACTTCAGTTTACTCTGATGGTCTGATCAGTTTAAAGGAATAACTAGAGGATTTTGCTAAGCTAGCTGACTGTAGCTTCATATTCACCACATTGTACAGTTGAGAAACTGCATGATGGAATCCATTGTGTAATAAGAGCGAGTGATTTTTGGGTGCTGTTTGTACTTTCTCTGTGATGTCGAGGTCACAGGAGTCAATGCTGTCTGTGAACAGATCCTCTGTGCTGCTGCCCTGACTGGACCCAAACACACTGTGGTTGGCCTGGAACAGCTGACTGCAGGAGGAGAGGACACAGTGGAAACCAAAAGCATGGACATTATTACCCCACTCAACAAAATGATGATATACAGGATGTGTCAGCTTCACCGCTAAATGTTAAACCCATCACTGTGATTTGTTACAAATCATTAGCTGTTCCCCTCTCTCTGTGAAAATGCAGATTCACTATGGTAATTTTATTTTATCAGTCATTAGTGGGAAGGTCAGGTCACTCACCGTCCAAATGCTGTGCTGGAAATCTTTCTGTTAGGGCTGAAACAAGAGAAAAACTCTGAGTCAACAACTGAGAACAACTGTCACTACTTCAACAACAACCTCTGCTGTTGTTGCATTGTTGTTCTGTTAGTGTACTTGTGCTAGCTATGCCTAAAATGCTTGGGTCTGAGCCCATTATTACAAGTGCCAAAAATACTTAGGATTTGCTATGTATTTACAGTATTCTCTGTTACAGCATTGGAGCAATCTCACACACAGACACAAAAAAAACTTGCAACCAGTAAACCCACCAGACTTTGATATCAGTGTTTCCCCTACCATTGTCCACTACGCAATGTGACCCCCCACACAATCTGCTGACAGTGGTGAGCATGCAGACACAACACTAGCAGCTCTCCTGGAAACTGGCTAATTATTATTAATTGTTAATTATTATCAGCAAACTGTTAACAGTGCAGAAACATTTTCAGATGTACAGAACAAAATATGTGTATGTATGTGAGTGTGTGTCCATGCATGTGTGTGTGCGTTCTACCTGTTGGCCTTGAGGTTTCGAAGTCGAGCCTCCAGGTCATTGAGTAGATTCACTTTCTTGCAGCACTGAGAACAGTAGATGTCCAGCAGTTCACTGTTATACAGCTGCCGCATCTTCTGAGGAGTCTGCCCAGCACTGAAATTACAAAGAATATGATTATATCTATCTATATATATGTAGAAGCAGCTGTGCAGTTTTTCCGATTCCTCTGTCCATTGCACTGTGGGTAAAAATATGTTAAATCACTAGCAAACTCTGGCTGTTAGTGAAAGAACTCCTTACTCAAAACCTGCTTTTAATTCACACATAGAATCAAACAGGGACACAGCTCTCACCATTAATGTTATTAGTACTGCCTGTACTTTTTCCTCTATGACAAGCTAAAATGTCTTTCACTAAAAAGTGTGTGTATCAAGTCTGACCACCAACCTAGAGGGGAGCGAGGAACCCAGGTCTGAGAAGCCATTTGTTCGGTTGTCATCCTCAGGGCAGGGACTGCTGGGAATGAAATCCACATCTTCCCCTTCACCATAGTCCTCAAACTGCTCCTCCCCGGAGATGACGGAAGCAGATGCTGAGCAAGTGAGGTGGCTAGGGTTGCATTTGAAGTACAATAAACAATGAACCATGAGTGTATAAAGTGCTTTAATTGTCACATAAAATTGAACACCCCAACTCACATATATGACGGCTCTTTCTCACATATTGTTGTGACTGACCTGTCTTTCCTTGTTGGGTCCAAAAAGTCAGAGCCGTTGGTGTTTTCAGTGCTGCTGTCCATGTCACACTCCCCGTCAGCCCCACAACCCTCACTGTACACTCTGCACTCTGGATAGGACCGAGTACACATGATAATCGGAGCTCCCAGCCTGGCCTCACCGTCCTACACAAACAGAGAAAATTAAGCATCAGTATGTCAACAATGTGCACATACTACCTTGATCAGTATTATGTGTGTGTAATTCAATACCAAGACAAAGCATTCTAAAAGATATCTGTCAGAACCAGCATTCACAATACACTGTGTGTCTGTGTTTGTCCATTCATGGGATGGCGGTTGCAAACAAAAAGAACAACATAGCTGATAGGCCCATCTACAATGGCAAGAGAAAATAGATGAATCCTTTAGAATACCTGGTTTCCTGCATTAATTGGTCCTAAAATGTGATATAATCTTAATCTAAGTCACAAATACAGATAAACACAATGTGCTTTCATTAACAGCACATAAACAATGTTTCATGTCTTTTTTGAACACCTTTCACATTCACAGTGCTGGCAGGAAAATTAAATGAACCCTTAGATTTAATAACAGTTCAAATTCCCTTTGGCAACATTAACCCCAAACAAGCTCTTCCAGTCAAAATGTTTGAGTATTTTTTTTTATAAAGCTATAACCCAGCTTAGGGGGTTCACATATTTTTTCCAACCTACACTGTGAATGCTTGAATTCTGTTTTCAGTATGGACAAGAGCAGACGATCACTTGTGAGTTATCATTTGTAACTTAGACGAAGCTCTGACAATATTTTAAGACATAAACACAGGTAATTCAGAAGGGTTCACTCACTTTTCTTGTCCTTGTAGCTTAGTTATTTAAAATTCAAAAGGTAAGCTCATTCCATGGTCAGATATTTCTTATAACAATCACTGCAGCATTAGAAATGTTAATCTATTTTCCAAGACATCCCCCAAATTTTGCTGTTTCTGATGGAGCTCAGGTCTCGCTCTTGTAATTGCCAATGGGGATGTGGGGATGTGGGGATGTAGCATGCCCCAGATCAGTGTGTTTTTAATAATGCATGTTCCTGTCTGGCTTTAACTGGAGTGCCATGGCAAGTGACACACCTTGTCTCACTCTTACACACGCACATGTTCACGCATGCACACACACACACACACACACACACAGTTAATTGTAAGTCACCATCTCAGACAGAAGCTTGTCAGAGATATTTGATTTTTCAAGCAGCCCCAATCATCAAAACCAACTAAGTACAGTGCTAACACAGTCATGCACACTGTAAGCCCTGTTAAATACAACTCTGATCTAATTAAACCTTCATCCAAAAAAACAACTAATCTAAACCAACAGCACATAAATTAAGCATCGTTTGATCTTGATTTCAAATCTTGTGTCACCCTGCTTCTGTGTGTGTGTACTAAATGCTCTTTTCATTAATAAGGTAAAAAAACAATTCTCTCCTTCTGAACCACACACACACACACACACACACACCTTACCTATGAAGTGTTCATGTCACATGTCCCCTGTCCAGTCCAAAGCCAATAGTCACACCACTCTGTGTGTGTGTGTGTGCGCGTGGAAGTGTGTGATCCAAATAAAGACACGCTATCAGAGGTTGCACCGAAATCCACAAAAATCCACTGTATTCTTGAATATTAAAAGGCTCAATGTGTTAAAAGCTTGAAAACAAGCAACTCCTCACACACGTTTCACCACAGCTCACTCATTCACATTTGAAAACACACGGATGGTTTAGAAAGGACAAAGCCACACCTCCAT
Source organism: Lates calcarifer (assembly GCF_001640805.2). Classification (NCBI taxonomy): domain Eukaryota; kingdom Metazoa; phylum Chordata; class Actinopteri; family Centropomidae; genus Lates; species Lates calcarifer. The sequence goes on from NC_066843.1 coordinate 22,201,132, forward strand.
CTCACGAGGTCCACTGCAGTTTGGATGGGCGTACCAAACAGATATGGCACATGGGGCTTGTGTCAACAAAATAACACGTATAGTCCAAGAGAATGAGAAACCACAGGCACTGGTAAACGTAACCTACATGTTGGACATGGTGTGATACAAACATAAGATTTAATGTACTGACCGTGCAAATACTTGCAACTGATAGCCTGCAATGACATCATTTTTTTTTTTGTTTTTTTTTTTTTTTTAAATGTAACCTATTCCAAGTCAAAAGCAGAGATATAGTGTGGAAAGGATGTTTGACTGACTTACAGAACTGCTACACTGGGATTGTTCAGATTGATCTCTTGTTCATCCTGTCCTCAACAAGGACCACTAACTCCACATTTCTCAAATTATCATTCATCCATTCATCATCATATCATCCTATGTGCTGACTGCGCTCCATTTACGAGGGTTTCCCCACCCTTGCTTCTGCGTAACAAGCAGCATGCAAGCATGGCCAAATAGAGTGCAGCTATTCTCTCTTGCTCTCTCTTATTGCTAAGGAACTGTACAGCTGGACTGATCTCTAGCAGACATGAGCAGTCATGCACTGCAACACACTGACACATGATATATTGCACTTAGATATTTTTATCATTTATACCACTGTGCAGGCTGGAAACCAAACACTGCATAAATCAGAGCTGTACTGACACCTATTTCTGCCAAGAAAACTGCAAAATAGATGTGAAGTTAGGAATGACGAAAAGTAAAGACCAAAGGTAAGGCAAGATTTTGAGATAGGAAGTCAAAATGACACAGTAAGTATCAAACTGATCCTCTGATTTACTCACTAACTCTGCTGGGGCTTGTGTCCGTCCTAATGACTTGTCTTTTATGCTAATTAACCTTTCTTCTTGAGAATACATCCATCTTAAAGTCCTAGACTTAAACAATCACTGCTTGAGTGGGTAGAGGCAGTGAAAAGACTGTACCTGGTAAATGTAACCATTGTCAGTAACAGATGGCTGGTTGGAGGTAGCACTGCGAGGGCCCACAGCCATCTTCAGTATCTCCTCACAACCTTACAGGAGGGAGAGAGAGAGAGAGAGAGAGAGAGAGAGAGAGAGAGAGAGAGAGAGAGAGAGAGAGAGAGAGAGTTGATGGGGACAAATAAACTATAACAAAATAGAAATCACCAAAAATGCAGTATTCCACATCTCTGCCTCTTTCCTCAGAAAACTGTCAGTTACAACTGAATGTACAGGGCTGTTCAGACTAGGGCTGGGCTTATCTCCTTCTGGGATCGCAATAAAATTTACGTCGATTCAGATGTCATGCTCAGGGCAGTTTCATTTGATTTGGTGATTTTATTCTAACAACCTATCACACAGCAGGCTTTAACGCAACAACAGCCAGTCAGGCAGCCGTTTCCTCGCACGTCAAAGTATTGTTGGACCTACCAGAGGTAAAGAAAGCTATGGAAAGGTAAGATAAACATGTTGCCGGTCGGTAACAAATAAAGATGGGAAGAACAACAAATCTTTTCAATTGCCTGAAAAGGTTTCACCCCTGCGACCACAAAGAGAGGATGAAAATGTGGGCTGTTTGTCCTGGCAGGATGTACTGAACCAAAAATCTAATCGTGTCATCTTTTGTGGTCATTGCCCCATATGAAAAGTGATAGAAAAGAAGTGTGGCTCTAACAAACGCAGTCTCCTACCTCTTAGTTAAAGACCTGATGCCCCTGATCACAGTGGAGAAAACTGGGTTCAGGAAACTGATTTAAGTGCTGAACTGTAGGTACGAACTCCCAGGATGGAAATCCTTTTCACAAACTGCCTGCTGTCTAATTTACACCTCTATAAAGAAGGCCCTGTCAAAGAAATTTGTGATTGTAGTCATCACAGGTTTTTGTTTTAAGAAGTTACAACACATCTTTAATATTTAGCTGAGGCAGATAAAACATGTTTGCATAGTAAATTGTTTTTTAATGAGCCCACTGGTTTCTTTAGGCTTCGGTCATTATCAGGATACTCTTCAAAATCATGTTTTGTGCAAAATTGCGATAAATATTGATATCAATCAATATGGGGGAAAAAAGCATGATCATATTTTTGGCCTTACTGCCCAGCCCTCGATCAGACTGTTAAGAAGTTTGCCCTTGTGGAGTGGAATCGTATACTGGTACACAGTGAGCTAACAGACACAGACAGTGGGTCTGAGAAAGAAGAACAGCAGGGTAGCACATTTATACATGGACCAGTGATCCAGTGATCAGACAGTATGCAAGTACAGGTGTAATCAATGGGTAAGGCAGTTTTGTATTCTGGCATAGAGTTTTAGGGAGAGATGAAGTCCAGGGGTTAGAACAGAGGCGTTACACTGGGGTTCAAAACATTTGATCAGCACCAGCAGGATATAACAAGAGCAGAATGCTTTTTATCAGTCTGTGTTAGTTAAAATGTGTCATCTTCATCTACAGGAATAGCCAGTTGTACCAGCTGGGTCACACAGATGTGCAGGTAAAGTAAAACAAGAGAGGTCAGATTTATAGAATATTACACCCATATCCATTAAGTCGCCCAAATGTCTATTGTCATTTTGGCTGGAATGAGAGTGGTGGTATGACCCTGAATTCATGCTTTGCTTCATCAAAAACTCTGTTATGTTTCAAGGTGACAAAGACAATGATAAAGACTAATGATTATCTACAGTTTGGTCATTATAGGGAAATGCTTTATTTTTTGCTTTATTGCCAAGAGTCTGTAATGTAAATATGAGGGAACAGACAACAACCAGTAACTGAGCTTAGCACAAACACTGGAAAGAGATGCAAACAGCTTGGCTGTCTCTATCAAAAGGTACCAAAAGTCAGTACCTCTCATTACTCACATGGATAAAGTCCAGTATTCAGCACATAACTACTGTTCTTACCTTTGATAGCAAACACACCATGACAAAAGTCTTTGAAGTTGATTTTCCCATCAGCGTTAGGATCCAGGTACCTGGACAAGGCCTTCACCTGCAAGAGACAGTAGTCAAGTCAATTTAAAAAAACAAAACAAAACAAAACAAGTATGTAGTGGATGGTAGAGGTATGTGGACCATAAATGATGTTATTAATGTGCTGCATTTTCCATTTTCACTTTGTTATTTTAATTTGTAATTTTTTTCTGAGTCAAGCAGCAGAATTTAGCATCATTGGTGTTGCATATTATCGATTTGAATAATCCTTTAAATGGGGGTGGGGGGGCTCTGATTAAGTTAACACCGACTATCTTACTGACAACTTAACCACCGTCGTACCGTTTAACACTGACTTTCCTTAATAACCCTGAGTTAAATCAGAGTAGGTTAAACTCCCTTCATAGTACAGGCCTCAGGGGAATAATGTGGCACCAGGAAGGTACATATGACCAAAAGCAACAACACACTAGAAACAACGCAGCCTCAAACTTAACACTAACAAATCAGTGCAGCCAACACCACAGAGCACACAGCACAACCTGACATGAGTGGTTAGAGAGCTGGGGTTCTTATACTGTGCTTGATGACTAATGGGAAGCAGGTGAGCCAGAGCTGCGGCACGCCTCTGCAAAAGCACACACCCTCACACACAGACAGACAAACATGGGGGCAGAGACACTAGGGGAGATCAGACAAGGAAACAAAACACAGGAAACACTGGTGTCTAAAAGAGTGTTTCCCTGATGTCTGCCCATAGCGTGAGCCTGAGGTGAAGGTGGAAAGATAGATGATGGATAAATGAGAGTAAAAATAATATGTTAAGGGATGCCAACAATAGCACAGAATCATTTTCCACTTGAAAAATGTCACTAAGCAATATTGTACTGAAAGTCCTTCTTCTTTTTTTGTGTAGGCCAAATTTCAGGTCACACATGTACACCAGTGGAATTACCAGCATTTGGGTATATTTTACTAAAATAAGACTGCAAGTTTTGTGGCCAGAAGTAATAGTGATAGCTACTTTCACTGGGGTCAATGGGGTTGCCAACGATGGCCATATACAGTAAATGAATTACTGCTCTGCTTTGTTGTTTTGTTTTTTTCTTTCTTTGTTGTTGTTGTTGTTGTTGTTTGCTTTGCTGATTTGCCTGGAATTCTGTATAACAGCAAAAAGCATAAAATTCACTAATCCTGTTCCTTATCACCATGACTGTGTTTTCCATTTCACTTTTCCAAAACAAAGCTCTCAGTGCAGTGGTGTTTGATGGTTAACTCTCATATCTCAGACTGACTGCTTATCGCAAACAAGTTTCAGATGCCTAAAAGTTAGGAGAAACACATTCAAAAATCTTCAATGATGCATGCTTGAAAAATGATGTGAAGTGTGTGTGAGCACAATAGTTCAATATATGAAAACATAAATTGTAAGGCTAAAATGAACTCAACATGGGTTGGGTGTGAAAACAAGACCAAAACGATTCTTTAGTGCACAAAAAACAATGTTAAATACAAATATAATGTAATAATATTAATAATGTGCTCTAATTATTACATTTATAGTGTCACAATCCCAAGTGTGTGTATTTGTGTGCGTGCAGTAAAGGATCAGCAGTGTGGTTGCAAGATAAACATGAGGAATTAAGATGTCATTTCACTCACTGCAGTGAACTAATCACCACAGACACTGATGTGTCTGGATGTGTCACTGGAGAGAACAATGTTTCCCAAATGAAATAAATGTAAATACAGGACTGGTGCAGAGCGCCATCTCGTAGTTTTTAGCAGCAAGGCGGATTATTTCATTACTTAATAACAAATCAATCCGCTCATAGACTCCTTGTGAAGCTCTCATCACCATGGTGACAAAGACCACAGAGATACGAGGAGAGGGGAGGAGGAAGATGAAGAAGTAGCTTCCTCTTCGTACGGCTGGGTTATTTTTAGTGATGTGCTCTGGGTGCTCAGCCGCCATGACAGCTTCAAGGCAAATCTCCTTGCATGTAAAGGAAGCTAGTGTATCCCTCTTATGAATTCAATACTTAAAGTGAAGCAGATGATTTACTACAAAGGTCGTGCTGCATCGTAATATCTTATGTTACTGCTTACCACATGTTTTCAGATTGATCTCTAATCCTTCCAAGCAGCCACTGGCTAAAGACTGGAAGGCTGACAGGTACATATACATTCACACTGCTTTATTTTGACACATTTTTTCTCTTATTCACCCATTTACACTCTCAATCACACGCTGATGGCAGTGAACTACCATGGTGCTGGTCTGACCATCAGGGTTGAGTATGTTGCCAAAGCATGTTTTGGCAGAAAGACCTGGGAACTGAACCACCAACCCTGTGATAATTTGGTCTTCCTAGTGAGATACAGGCATCCCATTTTAGGTTTGGCTGACAACCAGCCACTCATCCTTAAAATTTTTTGGCTGGGCTGATGTAAACCCACTCATTATGACAGTAATATAAATTGACTGAAAAAAAAATAATTGAAGTGTTTTGTTCATGGTAATAGAGAATCAGCTGGATGAATTTCATATCATACTGAAATAAAATCTGGAGACAGTGTTGGCATACACACACACTCCATCCACAATTACAACACTTACAGTGAATCAGGCTCAGTCCAAACCATGTTCAGTCACCACTGACAAGTGAATGTCCCATACACATACATGCCATAAAGACACTCTCACTCTGAAGCAATCCATGCTGAACAGCCTGGTACTGGGCTGAGAAGTTGTACAAGCATGTTTGGAAGCAGCTCTCTCTAGCCATCAAGCCAAACACACTGACCATGACCTTGAGTTTTTCAGCAAGAACCTTTACAGTAACTAAGATTGATGGAGTACTCAGCTTCAAATCTGACGACGTGATATTATGACATCGTAGGCTAGATTAACAAGCTGCGTTGGGGGAAGGCAATCACATGATAAATAATCAAGAGTTACTATTGACCTCTGGCACCCCGCTGGCCCATGCCTCAGTACCACAGAAAGTTCCCTAGCATTACTGGGACTGAAGCTGGGACTGAAGCTGGGACTGGCTGTGTGTTCTCAATGGTACTGAACCTAAGACTGACATTAGCTGCCACACCCCTCCCAGTATTGTTAGCCCAAAAATGACGCATCGGATACAACATTTAGGAATCTCTTTGGAGCTAGTCTAAGTCTCATGCTAATCTGTGCCCTCAACATCTTTGTAAATGTTCCCTCCTCACTGCGCCCCTGCTTATAAACCCTGTGTACACTGAAATCTCTCATTTACAAAAGTATTCAGACCCTTCATTCAGTACTTTGTAGAAGACCCTTTGGCAGCAATGAAACCTTTGAGTCTTCTTCTATAAGCTTTGCACACCTACATTTGGGCAGTTTATCCCATTCTTCCTGGCAAAGCATCTCAAGATCCACCAGACCAATTAGGAAACATCGTTTCAAGTCTCCATAGAATTTCAAATATATATATATATATATATATATATATATATATATATATATATATATATATATATATATATATATATTCATCATGGGTCTTTGAGTGTAGACTATTTTATCCATCTTAACGTTAGATTGTTTCAGTGGCCATTTCACACTGTTGAATGGGGTCTGATTTGACTCTGATCATTTTAAGATTATATTGCCCCAAACTGTTAAACTGTAACTGTGATGCTTCACTCCAAGCTGGCTTTCCTGCAGCGACTGAACGGGAACCGTTTTAATAACATGGACACATACACAGCAACACAGAGTGAATTTTGGAGCGAGCAAACATGTCAGGGTTTTTTTTACAGACATCAGATCAGCACACCAGCCCAGCAGATATGCTTAGCTGATGTCTGAGTAATAAGCTACTAAATGCTAGCATCTCTCGCACACCTGTGACATTTAATACGGACAGGTTGTCTGTTGTTGGCAGGAGCTAACCATAGGTCTATAACATGACAGCTGATCGATCACAATTTGCAAAATACAGGACGCGCATGTGAAGAAGCTGTGTCCTGTCACCCAGTCCTTCACTGCCTCTTACCTCGTCTCCTTGGCCGAACTGAAGACCGAGATCCACTAAGTGCTCCACCCGGATGAAGCCGTCAGCATCCTCGTCACACACGTCGAAAACCTCTTTGAGCCTCCTCAGAAACTGCAATAGCTGCTCTTGGTCGGGAAAAACATGTCCTTCCATTGCACAACTGGCTTCGTCGGCGGGAGCCGTATTTTTCTTCATCAAATGGACAGTAAGAGAATCGGAATGACGACCGCCACCATCGTTCTCGTTCTCAGCTCCGCCGGACCGACTTGTTCGACTGGTGCTGCTGCTGCTGCTGCTGTGACATAAGCAGCATCGCTGGCTCTGAAGACGCGAGAGGTAACGGAAAAGGGCGATGATTTACGATTTGGAGACGAGGCATTGCGTCACAGGCAAACTACTAATTAATAATACAGGTGTATTACTGCCCGCCTACGACTTTCCACCAAAATAAAATTGTATATTTAGCCGTTGCTTCCATGACCTGAATATAATGAAATGGAATATAATTAATTGGACGCGAGTTTATTACCTTTCCCGCCAAAAAAGAAAATAACAGTAATGTTAGTAAAGGCAATAAAAACAGGCCTCCTCCTCTCGGCTGCTCTCGTTGGGGGTCGACCCAGCAAATGAACCATTCCCGCCTCCTGCATCCTGCTGGCACGTTATGCCCCCCCCCTCTCTCTCGCCTTCCTCCTTTCCTTCTGCTGGCAGCTCCAGCTTCCGCATCTTTCTCCCAGTCAGGTAGCCTATCATTCCTCCCCACATGTCCAGACCTTGCCAATTTCGCCTTTCTCACGATGAAAACACTCATGGTAGTTCAAAATTACAGACAGCGTGTCAAGACTGTGACTATAAACTTGGCTATGGATTTTTTTTTTTAGAGACGAAATAACATATTTTTCTTCTAACAAATGAACAGTTGCATTCACAACCTGTAAAACACATACTTGTTCAGTTTTTGCCAGGTCAGCCTTACTTGATCTGATATGACCAGTAGATTATGGAGACAGAAATAGATAATATTAGCAAACAGATATGTCTGTGTACCTGACATTATGGAGTCAGTTTGCTGACAAGTAATCTTTATCTAATCTTTATTTAAGTCAAGTCAGTTTTATTTATATAGCGCCGGTTCACAACAGAAGTTATCTCGAGTCACTGTACATATAGAGCAGGTATAGACCACACTCTTTATCTTATCTTTAGACTACTGCTACTTTCACTCTACATTTTAACATCTATTTCTAGTATTGCTACTATTTCTATTTCCCGGCAGAAATGGGCTTCCATAAGACAGAACATTTCTACATTGGAATGACACAATAGGCATTTACCTTGTACTCAAAGGAGACAGTTTTATTAAAAACCAGTTTATTCAAGATTGATTTAAACAGTCACATCACTGTGCAAAACATAAAACAATGTCCTGGAAACAAACACTCATTCCATCTACATATTAAAATAACAGAATCTTATCTTTAACACCCAATTTAAATGCAACAATTATTTTTAAAAATTCAATTCAATCCTCATACTCCACCATGTGAAGAAGTTACTCCCAACTTAACTTAGGCACTGGAGCATAAGCTAAAGGATCCTAAAATTATTAATCATTTTAAAAAGCAAATACATCCTGCCAAACCAGGATGTACAAATTCACTGTCAGATTTAAATGACCAGCCTTGGTTCAAGGAGTGAGTCCCACCGTTCTGTCACCTGCAGGAGAAAAGTAAAGATGTTACTTAAACTGTTATTAAGCCAAGATTAAAACAAGATAGGTGTGGGTGTGAGGAAAACACACCACAAACAGCAGCCAAATGCCAACAAATAAAACTCTCAGCATACAGTATGTAGCTGATTTTGTCAGTTCCCACACCTCTCTCGTTTGGATGAGTAATTACACAAGCAGATTACTGTGTGAATGGGATAACTCAGACTAGAGGAAAAGGGCTAAGACAGGGCTCGAAGACAAAAGAAAGGCTTTGGGTTTAACTGCTTTTGTCACTGTAAGGGCCGTCTACTGTCAACAATACAGACAGGGAATAAACACAATACAATCTGTCAGGACCAGTTGTGATTTAATAAGGCACTTGAGGAAATGATGTAAGTTGTTGACATATGAATTCTATGATGCCATGCTTGCACAGGTGCTGACTGAACAAAATAAAAGGTATAGCCTTTTTTGCCTCTGTGGAGTCTACTACTATCACAAATGTACAACTTGTCAGTATTATCCTTTACTCAAAGCCCCTGAAAACATGGTAACAAGTCTTTAATATTTCATCAAAGATACAGTTATGGGGGGAAAAATTACATCCTTAGTTATTAGGTATTAAGAGTTTGACACTCAGCTAATCTATGTCATCAAGATTGAATGGATATGTCAACATAAGCAAACAACCAATGCTGCCAACTCTCAAGAAAAGCAGCTAAAGTAGCTCAGAAAGTTTGACTTTGCAACATGATGTCACATGCTAAGTTGCACGAGTCAATGAAACTACTATATTAACATACTGTATATCCACATTTTTCAAATTAAAATAAAAAAGCCTAACATAAACTAAACCTAACTGTCTGGACTAGAAGCTGTCATCACATCAACATGCATCTAAATCTACCTCTAATTTCAAAAACGTTTTATGCAGGCTGCTATACATAGTCTGAGGAGGTATGATGAATAGAGAAACAAACACTGGAATGAACTCACTCTAGTAAACACTGTACATTCAGATAAAAGGGAAAAAAGAACCATAGTCATGTTAAATTTCTCCTCACAATTTCAAAAAATGGAGAAGGTCCCAGGAAAAACTATGGGGAAACGTTTTTTACGCAGCACATTTACAAGGTCATTTTCTGCCTCTGTCTAGCTGCTGATTGGTCGATTGAATGTACTGCTGCTCCCCCCCCCCTCACCCTGAACACAATCAGTCCAGAGAGCCACAGCCACATGTGAACACCCTCACTGAGAAATATGAGCAGCTCCCCTCAAAAACATGCAGTTCAAAGCTGCCCAAAAAGTTGCTGGCTTGTCGTCAGTCACATTTTGAAACGACTTTTGCTTTGCGAAATCCAAATTCTGAGTCTAACATCTGCGTGCCTCAGCAGTAATCAATACTCTTCAGACTAGGCTAGGTTTTGCAAGTTCAGGTTTGGTGAGCCTGTGCCCACTGCAACCACAGATTTCTGTTCTGACAGGAGTGGAATTTAATTTGGTCTTCTGCTATAATAGGCCATCAACATGTTGCGCTGAATAAGCAGGTGTACAGGTGTTCCTTCTAAAGTGTTGGAAATGAGAAGTGTAAATGACATCACAGTTTCCACCTGAACCACACCTACTTAAAACTATTGAGAAAAGGACAAGAAACAAAAGCAAAACTGCTTTAACCACTCTGGCAGAAGTTGTCATGTCCATGTAGATTAAAATAGGTGTGAAAATATGTTTGCATAGAATTTTAAATTGCCCTAATAAGGATTTTGATATCAACAATGGATCACATGACTATATGTGATATGCGAATGTGAAGACACAGCCACAGAAAATTATCACCCACCTACGCATCCTGTTATAGCTCACTGTGTTGGTTTTTAGCCACACAAACTCCACTCTCATCTACCTCATCTAGGTGCTTTTTGAAAACTCCAGGCGTGTCTTTCACTGAGGAGAGGCTTCGTCTGACCAGTCCTGCATACAGCCCAGATTGTAGTGATGCTTGTCCTACTAGAGTCTCTCCCATCTCCACACAGGATCTCTGGCGCTCTGCCACAGAGATCATTGGGTTCTTGGTCACCTCTGTTTTCAAGGCCCTTCTCCCCTGACCCTTCAGTTTTGCTGGGTGCCAGCTCTTGTAAGAGTCCTGGTTGTTCTAACCATCTTCCATTTAAGACTTATAGAGGCAGCTGTGCTCTTGGGGACCTTCAATGTAGCAGAAATATTTTTGTAGCCTACCCCAGATCAGAGATGATCAAGGGAAATGGGAGAGACCTGTGTTAAATTTCAAACAGTCTAAGTACATTTCAGTTTCTCCTTTTTAATACATTTACAAAAAATGTGGAATCCTGGACGGCATGCTGTTGCAGTGGTTAGCACTGTCACCTCACAGCAAGAAAGTGGCAGGTTCAAGACTCTAGACTCTAGTAGGACAACCATCACTACTGTGTGGAGTCTGCATGTTCTCCCGGTGCATGTGTCTCCACAGCTTCGTCCCACAGTCCAAACACATGCAGGTTAATTGGTGACTAAACTGTCTATAGGTGAATGGTTGTTTTGTCTATATATGTTGGCTTTGTGATGGACTGGTGATCTGACCAGGGTGTAACCCCCCCCCCCCCATGTCAGCTGGGATTAGCTCCAGCCCCCCGTGACCCTTAGAGGATAAGTGGTATGGATGATTGATGGATGGATGGATCTAAAATTCTGTTTCATTATGTGGTATTGTGGGTAGATTGATGAGGATTTTTTTAAAATTGTAGCATAAGGCTGCAACATAACAAAATGTGAATACTTTATGAATGTCTTTTCACAATTTCTGTTGTCAAGGTTATTTATAAATAGAAGTGATATATGCTAAGGCTTACCCAAGCACCTCTGCACACAGCGTACTCTATTCTCTCCGAGCCATCAGGGTTCTGATAAACCAGGTCAAACTTCCCAGGCTCCACAGGAGCTGAGAGAGAAGCAGAAAGTTAGAAATAATCACAAATGTGTCTAATTAACTAGAAAATATTGTACAATCTGTTCTGTTTCTGCTAAATAAATCACATTTAAAATTCCATGACTTGCATTTAGAAAGTGTTCAATCTCCTGATCCCTACCTTGAGAAGCATGAAGTAGTTCCAGCTCCATCTGTTTGGTTACTGGGTCAAAGCTCACAATCTTCCCCTCCTAGAATGTACAGTGACATGATTCCAGTATGAATGAACAGTTAAGACTTTCTTAAGAGGATATCTCCAAGGTCCCACCTAACAGCTTGTGGACAATGGTCATATTAGATTACTGCAGCAGAAATTATTATACTCACCTTATATTCTGATATCTCTGGAGTGTAGTTCTCAGCTAGCTCTAACAGCTGTGAACACACAAAAGAGTATAATGTTAGGAAATGAACCTCACAACTAGAAACTAAGTTCAGTTTTTAAACACTGGTGTTACTTAAGTCTCCATATTACATTCTTATTGATTAATTATTTGTAAATTCATTTTACTCATTCATTTTATTAGGAAATGTGGTAAATGCCCATCACAATTTCCCAGAACCTAAGGTGACATCTTCCACTGTCTTCTGACTGTCAGTCTAACAGCCAGATGTTCAGCCAAGATATTAGACTTAAAACTATTTAAAAATGGGAAAATTCTCACATTGGAGAAACTTAAATTAGTGAATGTCCATATTTTTGCTTGAAAAATGTCTGATTTACGGATTTATTTCCATCAATCTATATATTGTTTAAGGTACTTTTTCTCCAACAAAGAAAAACATGAGAAATCCCATGTTTCCATCAGTAAATTTCAGTAATCCATTCTAGAAAAAAACAGTTTCTCTCTATGATTAGCTGTTTGTTATGTCTGTTGTGTTTTGCTTAAACCTCTACAGCACATATAAAATGTGGATTTCTGTATGTAACATTACATGTGAGGGCAAAGGCAGGTTTGTTCACTGTATACAGATGGAGCTCTGAGCGACAGTGTCAGTCAGCTGCAAATGCAGACAGGGGCAGAAAATTATACAAAATGACTTAGATCAACATAGAAAATGTGTCTTTGTGTAATACAAAGTAATACATGAAAAATGTTCATTATTTCACATGCCTCTATATGACTGAAAGCAGCTTCTCCCTGAGGCTCTGAGGGAAAATATGTGGCTCAATGAGAGGATTTTTTTTTTGTTCAAAACTAAACAGCAGAACCAAGGCTACAAAACTCATCAGGTTAGCACAAAGGCACAATGTCAAAAACAGAGCAGATACTCCGTATGACTAAGAGGGGTAGGCTTACCTTGAAAGCAATCCTCTGACCCACCTGTGGAGGGGCAGCTAGCAGGGGCATAGAGCTGTAGTCCAGTTTGGGGGCACTTTCTGCTCCATTCTGCATTCAGACACATGCAGGAGGCCAAGAGATTGTTAATCCTGATCCCCTTTCATACACAGTATTTCATAATGGACATGTAATACAATGACCATGTTTACACACAACTTATGTAACTATACTGCCAATAAAATAATAATGTCACAGAGGCAAGACTTAAAACCATTCTAAAATGTCATTATCATAACTGACTGTTCACTAAAGCCCTCCCACAAATACACAGGTGCAGCAGTAAACCTGAGGCTGTAGAGGTGGTGGTGGCCTTGTTCACAGCTAGCTCATGAACTGTATGATCATCACTGTGTGAAAGCTGGTCCTTGAAGCTAAGGAGGAAGGTAAGGGTGTGGTAACCTTTGCAGCTTTATCCTTATCTTCATTGAATTTGGGGAAGTTCACACTACAGCCACCCCAGTCAACGTTAACTGAGACAGCAATACATTTTCCAAACACATCAGCCAGGCCTTTTCTCTTGTGATCTCAAAAATGAAAACATACTATGTGAAAAGCAAGCATGTAACCTACACAGGCACTTATGTCACTGTTTTTTTCATATGTATAAATGCTAGTACTAATTACTCTACAAATACATTAACAATGCTGTTTTAGTATTTCCACATTTCCACTGTACAAACCACAAACTGCTTAGGATGCGGAAACATTACATGGTACATCTAGCTTTAACCTATTTTAGCATATTTAAGACCACATTTACAAGGCTCCTCTTTTAAAAGTAGTCAACTTGAAACATTAAAAAGTACACCTGTATAAATGGTAAGTCATTACAAAACTACATATTTGTCATGTGAGCACAGAAAGCTTGACAGGTGTAGTAACTAAACCTTCCTCAAGCTTAGCATTAGTTTCTCTTAAAATACAGTTAGGGCAGTTAAATCCTGAACTAATTTGAAGCATTAAGTCAAACTCATAGTGTCCTACAGTAACTACACTACTTTCCAGTCATGAAAACAGACATGTATAAGTAGGTGCAGACACATGCAGACAGACCTGGAAGACTACTGATTTATTGGCCAGTGAATCAGTCTGGTAGGACGGCTCCTTATGGCTGAACTCAAAGCTGCCAGCGTGCCCTCTACCATCGCCCCTGCCCCTAGCTCCAGGACCACCACGTCTGGTTCTCCCTCGGCTGCTGCCTCTCCAAGATGCCTGACTACCCACACCATGTCCTGGCTGCAGCACTGGTTTTCGAATAACCAGCTCAATCTCCTCTTCGCTGTCTGTGTTACAAGGCTCCACAACTTTGTCATCAGGGGGGATACTTTTACTGCTACCCTGTTTCTGTGCACAGTTTGTGGACTGCAGAACAGAGGAAGCCTGCTGAGATTTTGAGTTCTCAGCTATTCTATTTTTTGGTGATGTCGAGGTTAAAGATTTGTTTTTTGGTGGGATTTTTTCGCTGGGCGCCTCATCAGTGGAGCAGTCCGTTTCTGAAGAGGATGATGAGGTAGGGTGTTTTGTCTGGATAGGTTTGGTGTTTTGAGGTGCCTTGGAAGCAGCAGGGGTGGACAAGGGTGTTTTGGGTGCTGGTTTTGGGGCAGGTAGCTTCTTGGGAGCTTCATCGTCCTCACTACTGCTGCTACTGGAATCTGAAGAGGAGACACTATGTGTTTTTGTTTGTGCTGCTGGGGGTTTCTTGGTGCCTTTAGCTGGCTGGTTGATACTAGCTGGGGTCTTTTTAGTAGACGCAGGTTTAGGGGTAACAGCAGGACTATTTTTCTCTGCCTTCTTCCTCTTCTTCTCTGTGCACTTTTCTTTTGACTTCTTCATCTCATCATCCGAAGTCTGCTTGGCTTCCCACTCCTTGTTCCTTTTTTTCCTCTTTTTTCCTTCCATTCCATGCTCACTCTATCTCCTCCTGGCCCATCCTCCTCTGTGGGTCTCTGTCTCTTTCTGCAGTTTTTACTTGATGTATCTGGACAGCTGCTGTGCCCATTGCCTGGAGCCAGAAAGTCCACCTTCACCCTAGAAAACAGGAACACATCTTTTAAACAATCTACCTTTTTTACGTCATCTTGCTCAGAGGCAGATGCCAATATCAGTGTTGACTGACCTTGGAAATAGTATCTGATTAAAGAAACTCTTGCGTGAGGTTGACTTACTAGCTTTCTCTGTAGCTTTCTGAGCTTTAAGTAAGTCATCAAATTAAGCTCAGCTCAATGTAACATATCTCATTTTTTAAAATATATAGTCTGTAAATGTATTATCTAAATCATCCTGGGCCCAAGAGGAAATCCCATCTTTAGCTTTCAGCAACACCTTTATGTTATGAACTATCCTCAGGTTACAGGACTGAGATTCATCAGGCCTTAGCCTGGGGACCAAGCCATCTCCAACACACTTATCACAGTGTAGCCTAGAAAAGGTCGCAGGATATGACTGTCAATACAACAAGCAGTCAAAGCACGCGCACCTGACACTGTCGTTGTCCCGCACCACAAATATGTGCTCTGTGTGCGGCAAGTAGCAGTCCTCAATGAAGAGGTTTAGGATGCTTCTTGGGCTGAACTCAAACTTCTCTCTGATGATACTTTCCAGATCCGCCACCACGCGACATGTATTCAAGTCCAGGAGCAGCCAGCACATCCGGCAATCAACAACAGCGGGCGGCGGGTAATCAAAGTGTAAGCGCACGCGAATGAAGCTGTTACTGTTGGCAGCCATGACACCGAGAAAACTAAACCTAACGCCAAATCAATTACGCCAAACCGTACATCCATGCGCCAAACGCATCCCTGCTGTTCCGCCAGAAAAAGGGGACGATACTTCCGGTCGGTTGTTTCAAAATAAGAGTGTTAAGAGTAATAGTGTTCCTCTTTGAGTCGTGCTCTTTAACCTTCAACACACACTTCAAGGCTTGTAACACCACACTAAGGATTTTTTTTCAAACAGACAAGCAGGTCTTCAAATTGAGAAGCAGATACATTCATGAAGAGTCTGTCAGTGCTTAAATTTATGTTAAAACCAAAACGTTGGCCCTTTGGCCTTTTATTTTGAAAGACAAGTGCTTTACTGAAAGTCAATTTTACCTTGACTGTTGTTCTCTTTAACGCCAACTCATTCACAACTGCCCTCTGTTGGGGTGGAGGCAGGACATACATTTATGTATGTATGTATGTACAGTATAATATGTACTGTACTGTGTTGTCAGTCAAACGTTTACTGTACTTAACTGTAGTTATCACTGTATATATCACATTAGTAATTTATTTGTTTCTTTATTTTTTTTGCTTCATTTTTAAACAAAATTCTCAATACTTAATAGATATTTTTCTTTGTATTTCTTCCTTTTATTAAGCTAGTGGTAACCTGTAACCTAACTGTATGTGTATGGTGTGACTGACGTGCACAATAAGACAAAGCAAAGTTAAATAAAATTATAGAGAATTGGGGGGGCGGGTTGATGTCGGTCAGCTGACTCCGGGTGCGGTCATGTGATTACTCGTAACAGTAAAACTGTACAGAACAGAGCCACTCGTACACTGAGGCACCAACAATGGGACTGGTAGAAGCATCATCAAGTTTTTGTTTTTTATTCGCCATTGTCGTCAATAAAGGTATGAGTTATGGCTTCTATGTAGTGTTTAAATGCGCTCTAGTCAGCCAAAGTGACACACAAGTCAAATATTAGATTCGTATTACTTTATGTGTGCCTTGATTTATCAGACTCAAAAACGGAAGTAACAATTATGCTGTTCATTTACAATAGCTATTTATAATTGGTGTGTATTCCAGAAAGTGTTAACCCTGAGTTCTTGAGTTTTCAGTTACAGCTACACAAATAATGAAACTGTGAACTTACTGAACCTAACCTGTTCGTTACGGGGTTTTCCATCAAAGCCTCTCTCTTTCACTCCTCTTCTCCTGCCAGACGCAACGTTCCATTTCCTCTCTCATACAGTCCATATTAGCACAGATCGGAGCGCATTAAGTGAAAATCCCGGTTGAATGTTAGTTTGTTACTCAAGCCATATTTTTGTTAGCGTCAGCGCCTTCATTGATCATAACATGATATGTGATATGTAAAATATGCTACAAACAGTGTTTCTTTCAGGTAAAACAGACATCCAAAATATACACTCAGTTTTAGCTGAGATGCTTTTTCAACTGCAAATCACAAAAATGAGTAGGCTGTTACTGGTTTGCACTGTAGGTTACAATCATACCTGTGTCATCTTCTGCTGCCACCAGCACTGTCCCCATCAAGGTTTTTTGTGAATTTAGTAAGAATCAATGACTAAAATCTCTCATTTAGAAAATATTTTGATCCTTAATTCAGTAGCTCCGGGTGAACTGGATTAAAATGGCAAATATGCTCTTTGTTTGCCCCTTCACTCAGAGTGAACATATTCAGAGTTGATTCAACTAACTGTCTTTAGCTGAAAAATCAGAGTTTCCAATCTCAGGGTTAGTTAGCACTGTTAGCACTTCGCCCTGGTCATTTCTGTGTGGAGTTTGCATGTTCTCCCTGTTAGGCTCAGAGTTTGTTAAACCTGTGTTTTTATATAGGTCCTATACTGGTTATACTTTAGTAGAATTGTTAAGTAACACTGTAACTGAATACCAGGTCAAAAAAACACATTTAATTGAATCCTATGCAGGGCTCCCCAGTCCTTTGGCTGGCAAAGAAGCCTGGAATTATGTGGAAGTGAGAGACGGGGCCCACATGTTCTGGTGGCTTTATTATGCTGACAACCCGTCTGCCTCAGACCTGCCTCTGGTCATGTGGCTGCAGGTAGGAAATCTTCTTCAAGGACCACACCACCACTCTCTCACAACAAATCACAAAATCTTGGGATAATTTTCCAATAATTTTGGAGATTACAAATTTATAATGAAGCCAACTTTATACATTTTGAGTGTGGAGTTTGTTGTATTATTGGAAATGTTGGTTTTCTTTTTAATGCCCAGTAAAGGGTCTGTCATATCTTTGGTTCTGCTGCCTCAGTTTTGACCATTCTTCATGGTCATCTGTTTGTCACAAGCTCAACTTTATAGAAATGCAATACCAAAATTCCATTCACCATTCCTGCAGCAAAACAGGGATTAAAATGAGCCTTTCTCGTCAACTCACTGTTGCTTTTTATCTCATGAAGTAAAGAAATAGAGGAAAAAATGAAACGGTAATCGTGACGTGTAAAAGTTGGACACCCTTGTAAAACACTCAGAACTTCATTAACTCGTTAGGCCTTAATTGATTTATCAGGACTTGTAAGGCAGGTACAGAATTAGCATTAGGAACCTCTAAGGCCTGGGGATCTGAAAATGAAGCTAGTTGTTGCCTACAAAGCAGAGCGACTATAAAAAGTTATTAGATTGCTTCCAGCCTGAAAATTCCATGTCATTAAGAAATGGCAGTTAAGGGGAACTGTGGAAGTCGAGATCTGGAAGTTTAATAATAAAACTGCACCTGTGCTGGTTAGGAATGCAAAGTAAAATCCCCATATGACTGCAAAGAATCTTTAGGAAGGTTTAGCTAATGTAGGAGTGATGGAACAGCTTTGATGCATCAACAGGATCTATATGGAAGAGCACCCTCAGTCAGTGTGCAGTGTGTAGTGTAAGTGCTGCAGACAGATAAAGTTAGAAGGGAGCTGTTTGACAGACAGACAAAAAGCATTTGTTAAAAAGAACACCTGAAATAAAGAGTAAACGTTAAGGTTCTTTTTTTACTGACTGTTTGCTGCAGAGGTTGTATTTACTTCTTGTTAAATGTGTAATTTGCCCAGGGGTGGCCAAACGTCTGCATACAGCTGCTCTGTTAAATAGCACCTCTGGTCTTAATGTTTGAACATGATGAGGATATGTGTCTGTGTCTCTTTAGGGCGGACCAGGAGGATCAGGAAGTGGATTTGGGAACTTTGAGGAGATTGGACCTTTGAATAGGAACTTAGAGCCCAGAAAGACAAGTTGGGTAAGATGGTTGCATTAACGGTTTTAAAGTAATTGTCCTTTTGTTCAACCAGCTGTTTAGTGATCAGCAATTCCCTGCATTGTGTTATATTAATGTTACAAGTAATGTCTGTTATAATGAGAAAATACAGGTCAACATGCTGATGTATTTTGTGGTTTGGTTCTTTCAGGTACAGGCAGCCAGTGTGTTATTTGTAGACAACCCTGTGGGGACTGGCTTCAGCTACACAGAGAGGCCTGATGGCTATGCTACCAATGTGGCCATGGTGGCTTCAGACATGCTGGTGCTGCTCAGACACTTCTTCACAGAGAAGGATGAGTTCCAGGTATGCTGGCTGGAAGCTTACGACAGTCCAGTTTGTTTCACTATAGCATGATGTTATAGTATTCCGCAGGAGTCCCATTAAGCATGTTAGCTCTGGCGACTTAAAGAAGATCCACAGGCATCTTAATGGTGCAACCCACGTTTCAGTACCATTATCTCATTTAACAAATGTCTTGAGCTTGTGCATAAAACACTAAACAGTTTGAATGCTCCGAACATGCTGAATGAATTGTTCTATCTTGTACAGGAATAGCTTGAACAGTGTACAGTGGCTACAATGTATCAGGTGACAGCTTGAAAACAGTCTGACAATGTGAAATGAGTGGCTCGTAGTGAAGAACCCACAGAGAATTATCAGCTGGCTTTAGTATATTCTAGATTTTGGTATTTTGGTTTACTCTACACCAATATCATAGCACTGTTTTTGGCCACAGAAGGCAGCTGCTCTTAGAGGAAAAGATCGAAAAACTGGCTTTACACTACCTGCTCACTACCAAGCCATAGACAGCCACAGTAAGAGGTGAACATAGTGGAGCATTTAGCAGCTGATGAGCCACATATTTCTCTCAGGAGTTGATGGAGACAAAGACAGAGCCTCCCAGCTGTATGCATCTGCCAACCAGTCCAGTCATTAGCATGTGAATTCTTGAATTATGGCCTAAATTGTGTTTTGTGTGGTCACAGTGACTTTGACCTTTGACCACCAAAATCTAACTAGTTTATCCTTGAGACCAAGTGAACTTCTACATATATATACACACACACCATATAGTACTGAGGATGCAACTGATAAATATGAACTATAATTTTATTCTCTGCAGAGCGTCCCCTTCTACATCTTCTCTGAGTCATATGGAGGGAAGATGGCAGCTGCTATCTCCTCAGAACTCATCAAGGTGAGTTCACTGTTTTTTGCTGGTTTAACCTGTTGAACCTAAGTTGTTGAACTAATAAAACAGAGCAATCTCAACTTAAAGTGTGAAACCTTTGTTGTGTGTGTTGTGTTATGTCGCAGCCTTCAACTCAGCGATCAGCCCAACCGAATCGATGGGCTTCAATTCAGATGTTGAGGCACAATCCTTTCGCTTTAACTCAACCTCTAAAATGATAGTAGATGCCGTGGCTCTGCTCAAAACTAGGCTTTCCAACCCTAGACCTGACCTGGTTCAGATCCTACTTAACAGAGAGGAGTATTTGTGTTTGTGTGGGAGCCACTGAGTCTCATGCAGCTCCTCTGACGTGCAGAGTGCTTCAGGGCTCCATACTTGGCCCTCTTCTATTCTCCCAGTACTTCCCTTAGGTTCAGTTCTCAGAAAACATGGCATCGCCTTCCATTTTTATGCCACTAAAACAAGAAAAAGCATACTCTGCAAACCAACTATTGTGGAAATCAAGGCATGGATATCAATTAATTTTCTGCAATTAAATGATAAAAAGACTGAGGTGATGTTTGGGCCTAGTGATGCCTCCAAAGCCCATACTGATCTGGGGGCCTTAAGCCAGCATCTGACACAGACAGTAACAAACCTGGGTGTAAGACTGGACAGTGATCTCGAATTCAATGCTCAGATTAAAGTCCAGCTTTTTTCAATTGCGACAATTAGCCAAAGTTAAACAATTTCTTTCTCTGCATCACTTTGAGATTTTAACCCATGCTTTTATCACAATTCGTTTAGACTACTGCAATGCACTTTATGTTGGGGTTAGCAAGAAGTCACTTGCTCGCCTACAGCTGATTTAGAACGCTGCTGCTTGACTTTTAAGAAGTGCCAGTACTCTTTGTTTTTAAATGTCTTCATGGCCTGGCCCCACATTATCTGTCCGACCTCACGTGCTCTCAGAATGACTGATCAGTCACTGTTAGTCATCCCAGAGACAAATAGGAAATCGAGAAGTGACTGTGCTTTTTTGGTCGCTGCCCTGAAGCTGTGGAATGTCTTTGCAGGCCGACTCAATTCCTGTTTTTAAATTCTCTCTTAAAACACATTTTTTCCTCAATGGGTTTTTAACACAGTTTGAGATGTTGGCTTTTATTGTTTTGTCTTTTCTTTTATCTTATTGGCTTTTATTGTTTTTTATTTGCTTTGTTTTTGATCAACCAAACTGCTCCTTCAAACCTAGAACTGGCCCAGCAGCTTTTAGTTCTGTTATAGTGACACAGGTGCTATATTATGGTTTATGGGAGTGTATAAAATGTTTTAGTTGTCTGACAAGAAGATGGAATTGGCTACTTGTTCTTCCTTGTGTATAATTATTGTCAAAACAGGTTAACTGTCATTTCTTGCTTTAGTAACACTCACAAAATCCATCCATCCATCCATCCATTATCTATACTGCTTATCCTTAAGGGTCATGGGAGGGCTGGAGCCTAACCCTGCTGACATTGGGTGAGAGGTGGGGTACACCCTGGACAGATCACCAGTCCATGGCAAGGCACACTCAGAGAATGTCATTAGTAAAGTCCTGAAACTGAAAGCCAGATGCAGTAACTAGGTTTCTGTTTGTAGTTTGGTATGGATTTTCACAGTTACTAGTGAAAGATTTCTAAAGAATATGATCTCTAGTGCTACCCTTAGGTTAATTTCCACTTAAGCATGTGTTCTAATCTGTGTCTCTTGTCTGTCCAGGCCATAGAACAAGGAACAGTGAAATGCAAATTTGCTGGTGTGGCACTTGGAGACTCATGGATTTCCCCACTAGGTCAGTATCATTCAGTCTTTACACCTATATTTCAACCTAAGCACATATTTCTTATCAGAAACAAACCTGGTAGAATGCTGCACATCTCAGTCATAATGCTTAACTGAGAGACACATTCCATGTATATCACACAATGGCAAGGCCTTTTGTAGATTTTAAGTATGTATACAAGGAGGGTAGGGAGCGGCAGGAATCCCACTTTAAAACTGAATATTTATTTATTTATTTTTTAGCTCAATGTATTCATGGTGAATTTCCCAGAAAACAAAAAATGGTGATGTGTTAGACTGTGCTCAGCAAGATGTGTTGAGCATGCCCCTTTCTGCGATGACTACACCTTTCTGCGATGTCACTAAAACGTAAAATGATTCACAACTGTGTCATTTTACAATTATTGCATTATTTTGTAAGTGTAGGATATTTGAACAGACAGGTTTAATAGACTGCATTGAAAACGCAAGGCCCAAAGTACATCAATACAACAAAATGTGAGTATGCCAGCCACCACTGCAACAAATTTACCTGTGATCACCTCACCAATCTATATTACACCTGGAATTCTTAAAGAACAGCTTTCTCAGTTTTGTACTGGGTTTATAATGGTGCATTGGTTATGTCCAATGCAACATGGTAAAGAATCTATGTGAACAAATAAGAAAGCCCATAGTACAAGGTACAAGAGCAACAGTAGGCTGCTGAAGAGAAGGTGAAACACAGTTGCAGCAGTGCTTAGGAGGTATGGGAAGAGCCATAGGTGTATTCCAGGTGTAAGAGCCATAGACAGAATAATGACGTCACCCACTATTCCCTATTTACAAAGCCAACAGAATGCAGACAGGTAATGGTACTTGGTACAAGGAGTTTCAGTGAGTGATCAGACAGTGAGAAGGACAGTCAGACTGTGTGGACGACATCCAAAGCTGCACAAAGATATAAAACTTAACCAAAGAACACAAAAAGACATTCTTTGGTCATATGACACAAAATAAATTTGTTTGGACCTGTCCAGGACTGCCACGGTGTGTGATGTGAATCCAACAGATTACCTTTGAATATTTTAAAGTGGAAGGTAGAGCATCTCAATAATGAAGGGTTTATTGATTTTTATTGCAGTTGGTTCTTTAGTTTAATTTCTGTTTTTCAGATGAATTAGATATATTTTAGGTTTTGGCTAAAAACAAAACTGTATTAAATGGACCGGATTTGAAATCACCTAAGAGGGTTGTGTTGGGGCACAGATCTGGGTAAGACTACAAAAAATGCTGCACTGAAGGTTCCCACGAGCACATCCGCCTCCATTATTCTTAAAATGGAAGAAGTTTGGAACAGCCAGGACTCTTCCTAAAGCTGGCAGTTGGGCCAAACTCTGACTAAGACCCATCTCCCGGGGCGCCCCCATAGCCGAATGGTTAGAGCGCATACCATGTGGGCCCTAGTGGCCTGAGCAGGCAGACCCTCCAAGATTCTATAGTCTGATGAATCCAAGATCAAACTGTTGGGCCTCAATTCTAAGCATCATGTCTGAAGGAAACTAGGCACTGCTCATCACCTGCTGAAGACCTTCCTAAGGTTGAAGCAAATAAGGCACTGTGTATTAGCCAGACTGAGCAATATTACATTGATCAGAACCTCTTTAAAAGAGACAGAAAGCTTTATCCAACGTTTCTATCCTGTTAATTTACTGTAGGACTTGTGCTTCATCCACAGACTCTGTCATGACATGGGGACCATACCTCTACACCACTGTAAGTAACAAACAGGCAAACTTTTCTGTTAAAAAATATCTGGTAAAGTCATATTTTTGGGGGGGGGGCGGATCTCTTGAACTTTGAACTGACTGTGATCGCTCTGCTCTGTAGTCACTGCTGGATGATTATGGCCTGGCAGACGTCAACAATGCAGCGGAGGAGGTGAAGAAAGCTGTGGAGCAGCAAGAGTTTCTGAAAGCCACTGAGCTGTGGTCTATGACTGAGAGTGTGGTGGAGCAGGTCAGTACACAGAGGAAATATCTGCACTGCTTGATACAAACAGGTCCACTTCTTCATATACAGCCAGCTGATTTATAGAGAAAATCAGCAGATACAAAGGACTGAACGTTCTAATGTGCTGTATATGCTGCTCCAGTGTTTAAAGTGAACTAGTTTGTTCAGCGAAGCATCAAAAGATGAATACACACGACTCGAGGGCCAATCTCCATTTCAGTTATCGACTGAGTGACCAGCGTGCAATTCAAAAACATCCCATGCTCTTACAAAATAAAAGATTTTGTTGGACGGATTATATTAAGCTAAGCTTACCATCATTTTTACTTTATTGATGCCAGAATGTCAATATTACCTTTGTAATAAAATGCAAAGAAAGTTGACAATTAAATGAGCATGAAAATAATTTGTTACCATGGAAATTTATAGAAAATATAAGATTTTGATCCTGAGAAATTAATTTTGTGTGCTCTTTTCTGTGCTACATTCTGTGTGTGCAGGGATCATAAGTTGTAATGGGCTTGTTTTGGTTTTCTGTCAGAACACCAACGGAGTCAACTTCTACAACATCCTCACCCAGGAGCCAGATGAGAAACTCACCTCTTCAGCAGGAGAGAACTTCATTGGTAAGATATTGTACCACATGATTGCATCCACACACAAGAATGTGAATATGATGTAACAAGGTGTCTGTATTATTTGTAGTGTAAATGTCATTTCTTTTCAGGGGTCCACACTCATTTGTCCTTCATGTTTTCCTCCTTCCACCAGCTCTTCAGACACGTCGCCACATTCGACCCCTCCACAGCCAATCACTGAGTGAGCTGATGAATGGACCAATCAGGAAGAAACTGGGCATCATTCCTCAGAATGTCACCTGGGGAGGTACTGTTTCTGAGCATGTCACTGTCACTTTTCTGCCCCTGTAGAGATGTTTCCACCTTTTTTTTGCTCCTCCCTCATGCATAGTGTCCCCTCTCCTGTCTTGCTGTGTGTCCAGGCCAGGCAGAGGATGTGTTCAGCTACATGGCAGGAGACTTCATGAGGCCAGTGGTGGACATAGTGGACCAACTGCTGGCTGCTGGAGTCAATGTCACTGTCTACAATGGACAGCTGGATCTTATAGTGGACACCATGGGTAACTTAGTGTATTACCTTCTGTTCAACTCTAGGAGCAGTGCTGTGTGGCCCAGGAGTCAGTGCTACCCTAGTGTAAACCATGCAGATATGACATTTCAGTGGAGTCCCAGCTCTGCTACATGAATCAGTACTTCTTGTCACAGGTCAGGAGCTGTGGGTGAAGCAACTGAAGTGGGAGGGGCTACCTGGATTTAACAAACTGAGGTGGACCGCCCTGGATGACCCCATCTCCCCTGGCATCACTGGAGCTTTTTACAAGACTTATAAGAACTTTGCCTTCTATTGGATCCTCAGAGCTGGTCACATGGTAAGACACTGGTGTAGTCTGTAAAATATCTGTAATGTGGAATACTGATACAAGACCCCTAGTATCAAGTCAACATTTTACAATGAGCCAGTTTTCAAAGATTGATTTCACACTTGTGATTGAAATCACAGCGCTCAAACACGTTTGTGATGCAAACTCAGATGAAACCCTTTGTTTGTGCCCTCGTTTCACTGAGCTACAGTAATGATACCTCGTCCAAACTACACACACTTTAGCTTCATTTGCTCGGCAACAGTGGTGACACACTGACAGCTGTGAATCTCAGAGCAAATCTTCCTCATGGCACCTTTTTCATCCCACTGACATTTGCAGGTCTCAACTCTTCAGTCTCAAAGATGGAACATTTGTGCAAAAGTGATATAGGTTTCACATATTTTGTGAAATTGAAGGGGGATGTAACAAATGCATAGAAAAATGTTTTGAACCTGGGCCATACAGTTAACATGTTAACTAAAAAATATAGCATCCCTGTATGGAGGACAAGGATCTTAACCAAGATCCAATTCAAAATAGCAAGCATTTACTGTAAATCCAGAAATCTCTGTCTGTCTGTCTTTAGATTTTGATTGTATTACAATTCAGTAACATCGCAAAAACTGATCCTTGAATTGAGACGCAACCCTTTAATGATGTCACTGATGTTTTAATTACTGATCAGCAGATTGACAACTCTTTAACTAAAAACTTAAAGTAAAAACAAAAGTAAAAATATTGTCTTATGTTTCCTGTTTTGACAGATTCCCTCAGACCAGGGAGCTATGGCCTTGCAGATGATGAAGATGATCACCCAGCAGGTCTGATCCACCCATTCTGATGCCAGCTGGAATGGCTCTGACAATCACCATGATCACATGATCTTTTTATAAATCACTTTCTGCTAGACCAAATCACAAACCTCAGTCCTCCTTGATTATGACAGCCTGAGTAAATTTCAGCCATGACAGCAATAGACTTTTTTGTAAATGCTGGCCTCTTCTCAGGAACAGTATTCTTTAGTCACAGTATCATGGGTTTTTTAGTCTGACAACACATTTTACAGTGTACATGTAGTTCATGTTGTACATGTTGTTCTTCTGGCTCTGTGCTTCTACACATTCAATTTTAAATAAAATAATGGATACTACATTAAAGGGCCATGTTTCAGCTTTAATTTTAGCAGGTTTACATAAAAAAAGAACCATGAGAGATGAAATGGAGATTGATTCCTCAATATCAAACTGATCTAAACTGAGAAGAAATGTTAAAGTGTTCACTCCCTTTACCATGATCCACCTGGTGTGGCTGACTGGTTTTAAGATGATGACCTGAAATGTCTCATCTGCATGTAGATGTGAATACTGTATCTGAGTACAAACTGACTGAAGTGAAATAAACTGATGATGACATGTTGCAGTGTATTTTATCATTACGATGCGGTGAGCTGATTGATTTCCTCTAAACTGGCCAACAGCATTGTACTTCCAAATTCTTAGCTTATCTTACTGACTTCATGACTAACATTAAACCTGAGACAAAAAATCTAGGAGTACTATTTGATAACAATCAACCTACCACTAAGACAGTGCAGTCTTGTTTTTACCATCTTAGAAATAATGCTAAGATAAAACACCAAAACAATTAAACATCTGTTTATCTCCACTAGCTTGGATTACTGTAACACTCTTTTTACTGGTAGTAATCAAAAACACATTAACCATGTCCAGGCTGTTCAAATTGCTGCAGCTGGGCTTCTAACCTCTGTTAGCCTCCTGTCCTTCACTGCTATGACTTTGAAATTTAGACTTTAAAATTGTGTTTATTACTTTTCAAGCCATTCATGGGCAGGCCCCCAGTTACATTAAAGAGCATCTCCATCTTTATGAGCCCTCACAAGATCCCAGGGCATGGTCCCTGCTGTCAGAATAAAGACAAAAATCAACCATACTTTTGCTACAGTTGCTGACTGAGCTCTGTGGCTCTGGACCAACCTGTACACACTTACTTTAGCTCATGTTTGGCTCTAAGATCGTCTTGACTGTGCTTATTTTCTTTTCTTTTCTTTTATTGATTTATTTTCAATCATTTTATTCTTTTATTGCTCCACATACACTTTTGTTAAAACACTTCAATCTTGTGATTCTGAAAAGGGCTCTGTAAATAAAGTTATTATCATGATGAAGTTTTCATGAATATTGTGGAAAATTCTACTGTATAAAATGTATAGTCTGACCTGAGATTCTATTTTTAGACATAAGAGGAAAGAATTGTTATCTGATACAGTTCCCTGATACCTGTATATTCTCTCATGTTTTGTACTGCGTCTCATTAGAACTTGTGATCTAGTATGAAATAACTTGAATTAATAAGCAGGAGACAAAACAAAGAATAATTCAAGAAGATCAGTATCATGATCATCGCGCTCAAATCCCAAATTTTGTGACTTTTAGATATAAAAGCTATAGCTCAGCTATATTATCAACAACCATCACAGGGGCCTTTAAAACCGTCTTCCTGACTTGTTGAGCCAAAAGCAAATAAGTGAGGAAGAAAACTTGTCAGCTGCTGAGGTGCTCCAACTTGGAAATGTCATGTTTTACATCCGTCATGTTTGCAGCACCGTTTATTAGTCAAGAAGAAGCAGCCTGCTAACATTTAACTAAAATCACTGTGTGAAGTCTGTGTAGCTGAGGCTTCTTCTTCCCCAGTGGCTCTCTGGGACTGGGAAGCCCTTCATGATCACTGGCTCCACCACCAGCTCCAGTAATCCAGGAGGGTCTGGCACTGCCAGCTCTGTTACCCTGAACAGATTAGAATACGCCCGTCCCACCAGAACCAGCTGGCCCGGGGGGATTCGGGGATCAGGGCCTCTCAGTTGTCTCCAGTACACCCTGAAGTAGCGTACGAGGTTGATCTGGTAGTCCCAGCGCAGAGTGGCGTTGAGGTGCAGGCAGGGAGAGGTGGACTCTGGCAAGGTACCAGCACCACGCAGCCACACTATATCATAAATGCACAAACCCTTGACCAGCTCAGGCGGAACCTGGAGACTGGCTACATCCTGGAGCTTGTAGAGAAAGACATAGAGGTGAACAGGCAAGAATGATTAGAAAGTAAAGAAGTATCAGGTACATGTATTACATTTGTAAGAAGAGGCTAAGTTTCATGAGGAGCATTTATGGACCTTGCTGCTGAAAATCCACAGTTGAAACATTTGAAAAAGCTAAAATAATTACAGTTGCAAGTGGCTGTGGAAACAGATATACTGAAAGAAACTGAAACTGCTGTGTGCTAGTGTCTGAACAGTGGAGGTTGTGGGAGTTAAAAGATGAAGAAGTTGTTTTCTTTTTTAAAGGTGAAAAAGTTTTAAGTGTCAGCTGAAGTATAAGCACTTTGTCAAAAGTCAATACAGGAAAAAAAAGTTCAGAAACCTTCAATATTTCAAATTCACATCATAATAAGCATCCTACACATGAATAATAATAATAATAATAATTAGGATTTATATCCAGGTTGGCATCTTTTATCTGCATCTCTAATAATGCACATTGCAGAGAACACATTGAACACAATGGTCTCCCATTGTCTCACCATGATCTCTCCCATCCTGCAGCTGAAAGGTGTGTCCTGAGGCTCTCCATTCCGCTGGATGCTAACACAAATATCTTTAAGAGCACAACCACACGACTCCAACTGCAAACACCTGCACACAGTGACAAGAAGAGGACAAAAAGACTCTTTCATTTTAACCCCAGAGAAAGCATCTTGGATTGACATCTGATGTCTCCAGGAAGAGGTCCTGACCAAATGGATCTGAGTCATTAAAGGAACATTTTAATTCCAGTCTGTCACATCACTCAAAGGTTGTGATATTTTCTCTGCCCCTTTATCATATTCCATCGGCAACACAATATCTCTGCTTTTGTGTTACACGTACATGGAATATTATTGACATATAATAATCAGGCCCTTCTACTCTCTCCCTCTCTGGTCTTGAGAAGGTCAGACATGCTTTTATTTTATCACGTCTTATTGACTTATTGTAGTTCACTGTATTCAAGGGTAGGCCTCTTCACCAGATTTACTGATCACTATTAAAGCATTTCATGGCTTGGCTCAGGCCAGGTAATATGGGGGTGTAAAAGCACTAACAGGTATCTAGACAACTTCAGCCTACTAATGTTTGCTAATAGTAAAAATACTTTACTTGGATATTTGAAAAGGCTTGGGGAAGCTGAAGACATCATAGCTGTTTTCACACATGTAATGCACTCCTGAACCTTTCTAGACATTACAAGGAGAGGCTGTACATATGAATTCAAATGTCTGAATCAGTCAGACCAGACATTAAACAGACAGTATAAAGTCCAGACCTCATTCTCTGGACATTGTCTGGAGTTCATATGTGAAAATGGCTCAAGGCAGATCACAAAGACAACAAGTAACACTACCCAGCCAAAGTTAGCCTAGCTGTCTCAGCTTTAGCACCTGTTACCACCAGCTCACTCCCACCTCCTGAGTCAGTAAAGAAGATTCTAAATAATTACTTGTCTATACAGTGGGGTGAGGTGTTTTGTGGCTCATGGTTTGAAAACAGAGAATGGCAAGAATATTCCTGCAAAAACTATGCTATGTTACACTTTGGGTGGGCTGGGTGGCATTGCAGATGTTGTGTCCACCACCTCTGGCTACAGCAATTTCTGCCTGCTCTTGTGCGCAGTAAAGGACGGTGAGGAAATGAATCGAGCAAAGAGCACATGAAATCAATGTTGCTGTGGAAGGAGATATGTGTAAGAAATACAAATGGGACTAAGTTCAGCTTGAAAGAAACCACGTTTGTCAGCTCTTGTAGACATTAACAAATTTTAGTTGCGTTTGAGTTTGTTAGGCCTAAAGAAGGAGCTTAGACATAGCAAACACATACACTGATCAGCCATAACAATGTGACCACTGACAGGTGAAGAGAATAACATTGATTATTTGGTTACAATACAATATTCTCCTGAGAAACCTTGGGTTCTAGCGTTTATCTTGATGTTACTTTGACCAACTAAATTAAACTAAACTTAAACTAAAAATTGTTACAGACCAAGCACCACCCCCCCCACACACACAAACTGACCTGACCCACAAACTCCCCAGATTCCAATCTGATCCAGCATCTGTGGGACCTCCCTAATATCGTGTAGGTCCCCCTCATGCTGCCAAAACAGCTCTGATCCATCAGGGCATGGCCACGGGACCTCGGGGGTGTTTTATAGTGTCTGGCACTGAGACATTGGCAGTGGATCCTTTGGGTCCTGTGGATTGCAGGGTGAGGCCTCCATGGATCTGGCATGTTCCAGTGCATCCCACAGATGCTGGATCAGATTGTGATCTGGGGAGTTTGGAGGCCCGGTTAACTTCTTGGGCTCTTTGTTGTGTTCCTCGAGACATTTCTGAGCAGTTTTGTTGTGTGTGTGTGTGTGTGTGTGTGTGTGTGTGTGTGTGTGTGTGTGGAGGTTACTGTTGACTTACTTAACAGTCCAACCATTTGGATCCAAGTTTCCAAACAGCTGAGAGAACTGGTCTCCCCCATCTGAAACCTCAGGACACTCATTGGTAACTGCAGACACAAAGCACATGTACAGTTAATACTTGGCAGTGACTGAGTGAACACTTTTGGTTTGGCTTTGTGTGGAAGCCAGTGGAGCCTAGCAAGTAAAAACAAATCTTGAAAGCTAATATCCCTCAGTAGCTGAAGCTGAAAAGAGGTCCTAAACTTCTCTTAATGTTGTTACACTAGTTTGTATAGTGTGTTCCAACTCAAATCCTCTGTACAAACTTGTTGAAATTTGTATGTTTCAACCTGATGAAGGTCACCTGTTCATGAGTGGGTGCACATTCATGAGATTTGGCCTGTTATAATCTTTATCATCATCAATATCCCCAAAATGCAGTATAAGGCCTCATGTTCTGTTTGATTTGAGGACAAGTTCATTTACAAAAACATCATTTAAGAGTCAAAACATCAAGAACATCACCCTGCAGAGTTTCAAGTCCTGCAGAAACCAGAAGGTATAAGCATACATGCCGTGCAGTAATCAGCAGATGTAAGGGACATAACCAATTTTGTAATGTTAGTATTTGTGTGAGTAATCTCTGAAAATGAGAAAATATGCTGTAGAGCTGTTAATACAGTGTCAACACAGCACCATACACCATACACCATTCCCTGTGATTCACATGGGATTCCCACAGGAAACAAGTGACCCACAGGATTCCCGAAAAAACGTCAGTGTCTGGTTACCAGACAGTGACGTTTTTTTTGCTTTTATTCATATGATCTATAATTTGTATCTATTTCTTCCTAAAGTTGTTCCTGAGTAATTAGTACATGGTTTAACTGTCAAACTTTTGTAACCATCTTTTTTCACAGCAGTTCCACTGAGAGTCCATCTCTTTTTTACAGGAAGGCGCTGGTCACATTCAGATAGTCACAACCATTCACACCTGGAAGCTGCTCAGTACAACCACAGTCTGATCTGCTGCTCACTGAGCAGCTTCAGTGGAGAGGCTGAGGTTAAGGACCTTGGTCAGGGACGTCACAGCTGTGTTGGTGAGGGATGAATAAATGCCACCCACTCCGATCTAATCCCGTCAGTCTTCAGATTGCACTGATGACCTTCCAAGTCACTGGTTTTCTCCTCTAACGTTTAGGCCACTACTGCCCCAAGTTGAGAGAATTGCAAGACATATGTTATTTTCTCTCCTGAGAACCTACTGAAAATGGCATCAGCTATCAGAACCCATCCCTAAAAGCATCCTCTGAAGCCACAGAAGACATAATACAGTAGTAGTAGTCTTTGTGATGAGTAACTCACTGGCTGGGACTTTAATGCGTTAATTCCAGTTTCTCAGTGCACCTGAGAAAGTTCCTTTCAGTTCCTGGCACACCGATCATACCCATGGATGTATTATGAGAACTCTCTAGCTAGCTCTCATAATACATGATGATGTCATACCGATGCACCAGATGCATTGAGTGACGTCAGACAACAAAGCCCCATGTGGAGAGCGGTAAGGCACAGTGGCACACTCGACCAGATGACAGAGCCAAGATGAGTAAATCCACGTCTGACAAATGAGGCCAGTGAGTTTGTTGTTACTGTCAACTCACACTAAGATGCTGATCAAACTGTTATGGCCTATGCTGCAACAGAGAGTTTTGCTCAGGATACTGGAAGAATAACAAGTCAGGACTGAGTCAGTTAAAGGACTTTTTTTTTAACCATTTTAGAAATGGCACTTTATGTTGAACTGCTGTTCTGTTTATTTTTTTGCCACGAATATTTTATTTACCGTTTTACCACTCTTTTGGAATGTACTTGAAAGTACTGTGTTTTATTAAAAAAAAACACACAAACAAACATGTTTTCTAGACACAAAAACTAATAAAGAAACATGATTTTGTTGTTTAAACGTATGTATATGTCTATTCATTGACTCAGTTATGCCAAAATCTGCTTGAATTGAAAAAAGTTGATTCTTGTGTCAAATATTGATATGCGATTAATTGCAATTAATTAATTACAAAGCCCCTAATTAATTAGATTTTTTTTTATTGAGTCCCACCACTAATAATAACTATTAGAAAATGATTCTAGCTGGCATAGGCTACACCCCCCTATGATAGCCAAATAAATGATAAGCAGGAATGTAAGAAACTCACGTTTGACTTCCTGGATGCCCAGACTGGCATCTGTTGTCTTCAGCTCCAGGGAGACTGTGATCCCAGCAGATGGCTTACAGATGAAGCTGACCAGGGTCTTGGATGGCAGAGGTACATGGATGGAGAAGATTCTGAGAGATCCAGAGTAAATGCAAAGAAACAATGTGCATGAGCAGCTATAATTATGTGTTTGGAAAGATGATGGTGATGATCGCTTTTCCCCCCTATGTGAACAGAAACACACACACACTTGGCACAAACTGGAGACGTGTGAGAAACAGGGATGAGGCCTTCGAGCAGAAGTGAGCAGCCTCCATTCCAGGCATCCTCTGGGCAGCCCCGGCTCCTCAGCCAGCCCTGGCCCTCCAGCTCCTTATGGTAGTACATGGGCTGGATTTCCTGGGCAGTCAGGTTGAACCAGCTCATGTTTTTCTCATGCTGCATACAAATAAGACAAAACAGCATTAAAACGTCAGTTATACAATGAATTCTACCAAACAAATAATGTGGACACTGGAGAATGACTAATGTAGACACATACTCCAGCAGCATGGAGCATAAAAACCACCAGCATCACCAGCATTGGATCTGAACAGACTGTAGAACTGTGCCAGGTGATCTAAAAGGTCTGACAGATGCAAATCTAAGAGGCGTGTCAGAGAAGCACAACGGGACAAAACCGTTTGTACAAAGGTTTTCCAACCAGCTCTAAAATGAACCAGAGGCTCAGACAGGAACATGAGGACTGGTGTGAACAGGGTTTTCCCGACCTTGAAATTGGTTTTGTCGATCTGTGTGGTATTTAGGTGCCCAGCACTGCACAAGTGGGAGGAGTGGAACAAACAGCAGAGGTTCATTTAAATTGAGCAGCACAAGGTGAGGTATTGGCATTTTGGTGGAAATGGGCTCTTTAGAGTTGTACTGGAAATAGTAATCTCAGAGCCACATTCTGGTGCAATGGAGCACTTAGTTTGGTGAGTTTGATAACAAGAGCAAACTAAGTACTTGCAAGAATTATGTTTCTACTCTGAATGATGTAATTAAACAATTTAAATGAAATACTCCAAATCAGCACCAAGAATATTTAATGGGGTTATGGAAGGAATATCACTAAATCAGCATTTATCTATAAATTATTAGGAGTGACTCGCACAGTATTGGCTATCCACATCCACTACATTTTGTATGAAATCTGACACACACATCTGTGTGCCAGACCGTAGTGCCATTACATGCAAACAACACCAGGCTGCTATAAAATGACCACACATAACTCTGCACACATCAAACTGGTTTGTCACTGGTTTGTTTGCTTCAATATTCTGCTTTTTATGCGTAAATCATTGGTACCAGAGTTTAGTAGTCCTGTGCATCCCACCCTTTTTTGTGCAAAAGTGACATTTTGTGTTTTATTCTTTAAATGAAACATGCTGGCAGACGTTGTTGTGTCATAATTTACAATATGATGAAACCATTTATGATGTGTGATTATGGAATAATGATGGATATGGCATCAGAACGGTGCAACGGCTTTATCAAATTATTTACTGTTTAAACTTATATGCTGTTAAAAGGCACTGTGCCACTGCTGCACCTTTGCTGATAAGAATATGATTCCGTGGAAAAGCTCTCTCCATTTGCTTCAGAGTGATTAGCAAAGATCCAGAGCCTGTAGAGCTAATGTGATTGGCTGAGAGCATGTTCATCACCAAACCCTCCCATCTATATTTCAATTCATCCAGCCTTTTTGCACTTTGCATTGGCTGGACATACATTAACCAAAATAGCAGGTGTGCTTGGAAACATCCACACAGTCCCTGCAAGAAAGACCTGCTGCTTTGCATTGGTCATTGTGCTTGCAAAATTACATAGGGCCCTCAAACTAAAGGAGGTGACCAACGTAAGAATTTTGTAAAATAACTACTTGGGTCTGCAACTTGCAGTCCTTTCAATAATAATATGTAATGATAAGGGTAGCAATAAGAAACTAGCACAAGATGCAAGGACACAAATATTTAAGGACAAAGCTCTTCAGCGTGACATTAATCTAAAGCATAGCAAGCTAGTTTTGAGAAAACCGATGGGCACTGGCATAAACAAGCAGTAATGGTTATATCATCTATTTCCCCCTTCAGTACCTTTCCTCTCCAGTAGACAGCCTTCCCAAAGCCCTGGCAGGAGGAGGAGATGAAGGGAAGAGGCAAGACTGGCCGGTGGATGTACAGGTAGTCTGACAGAAGAGCCCAAAACCTGCAGGGAGTTTAGGAACATGTCATCAGTCTCAATCTGTTCATGTCCTCTCACTAACTAACACACACTGCCATTCCTCCTGCTTTTTAAATTAAATAATTCTTCAAATCCACAGTTCCATTAAGATCTTGATTTTTGGGCTGTGATTCAGTTTTGTTGTTGTGTGTGGGGGATACTCAAAATGTTCCCACACTGCTGACTTGAATGTACCCAAGAGGTCTGCAACCTCTGTGTCTTGAGCTGTCACAGTTCCATCTTCCTACGCCGCAATACAAGATTGTGAACATTTTTTACTCCCCTAAAATTAGCAGGTGACTGAGTGTATTATTATTATTAGATTGTAAATAT
>NC_066843.1:22237881-22323498 GCF_001640805.2 Lates calcarifer
AAGGTTTCACCCCTGCGACCACAAAGAGAGGATGAAAATGTGGGCTGTTTGTCCTGGCAGGATCACTGTACTGAACCAAAATCTATCGTGTCATCTTTTGTGGCCATTGCCCCACATGAAAAGTGATTGAAAAGAAGTGTGGCTCTAACAAACGCAGTCTCCTACCTCTTAGTTAAAGACCTGATGCCCCTGATCACAGTGGAGAAAACTGGGTTCAGGAAACTGATTTAAGTGCTGAACTGTAGGTACGAACTCCCAGGATGGAAATCCTTTTCACAAACTGCCTGCTGTCTAATTTACACCTCTATAAAGAAGGCCCTGTCAAAGAAATTTGTGATTGTAGTCATCACAGGTTTTTGTTTTAAGAAGTTACAACACATCTTTAATATTTAGCTGAGGCAGATAAAACATGTTTGCATAGTAAATTGTTTTTTAATGAGCCCACTGGTTTCTTTAGGCTTCGGTCATTATCAGGATACTCTTCAAAATCATGTTTTGTGCAAAATTGCGATAAATATTGATATCAATCAATATGGGGGAAAAAAGCATGATCATATTTTTGGCCTTACTGCCCAGCCCTCGATCAGACTGTTAAGAAGTTTACCCTTGTGGAGTGGAATCGTATACTGGTACACAGTGAGCTAACAGACACAGACAGTGGGTCTGAGAAAGAAGAACAGCAGGGTAGCACATTTATACATGGACCAGTGATCCAGTGATCAGACAGTATGCAAGTACAGGTGTAATCAATGGGTAAGGCAGTTTTGTATTCTGGCATAGAGTTTTAGGGAGAGATGAAGTCCAGGGGTTAGAACAGAGGCGTTACACTGGGGTTCAAAACATTTGATCAGCACCAGCAGGATATAACAAGAGCAGTATGCTCTTTATCAGTCTGTGTTAGTTAAAATGTGTCATCTTCATCTACAG
Source organism: Lates calcarifer (assembly GCF_001640805.2). Lineage (NCBI taxonomy): Eukaryota > Metazoa > Chordata > Actinopteri > Centropomidae > Lates > Lates calcarifer. Next base: position 22,238,809 of record NC_066843.1, read on the forward strand.
GAATAGCCAGTTGTACCAGCTGGGTCACACAGATGTGCAGGTAAAGTAAAACAAGAGAGGTCAGATTTATAGAATATTACACCCATATCCATTAAGTCGCCCAAATGTCTATTGTCATTTTGGCTGGAATGAGAGTGGTGGTATGACCCTGAATTCATGCTTTGCTTCATCAAAAACTCTGTTATGTTTCAAGGTGACAAAGACAATGATAAAGACTAATGATTATCTACAGTTTGGTCATTATAGGGAAATGCTTTATTTTTTGCTTTATTGCCAAGAGTCTGTAATGTAAATATGAGGGAACAGACAACAACCAGTAACTGAGCTTAGCACAAACACTGGAAAGAGATGCAAACAGCTTGGCTGTCTCTATCAAAAGGTACCAAAAGTCAGTACCTCTCATTACTCACATGGATAAAGTCCAGTATTCAGCACATAACTACTGTTCTTACCTTGATAGCAAACACACCATGACAAAAGTCTTTGAAGTTGATTTTCCCATCAGCGTTAGGATCCAGGTACCTGGACAAGGCCTTCACCTGCAAGAGACAGTAGTCAAGTCAATTTAAAAAAACAAAACAAAACAAGTATGAGGTATGTGGACCAACAAATGTATTTTTATGCCCACATTTTCCATTTCAATTTTCATTTTCAGTTATTTTAATTTGTATTTTTTCTCACAGTCAAGCAGCAGAATTTAGCCATGTTATCGATTTGAATAATAATTTAAATGGGGGTGGGGGGGCATTATTGTCCTGAAAGACAATATAATACAACAGGCTGTTGTAACTGTTACAGACCAGCAGCATTAATGATGGAAATATGAATGTGTAGCTCTTTATAGAAGGTTTCTATTTGATCCAGGTTCAGTTTCCACTGAGGCTGAAATACTGAAGTTCATACTGAACACAACAGCATTACATTCATACATATACAGCTGAGTGTTCCAGGCAGAACATCATTAACAGGAACAGCTCATTCTCAGACATGTGACCCACGTGTTGACTGTAATCCAAGTATCCGAAAAATCATCACATATTTTACGAGTCCTTACATCTCATATTACAGATGAAGAACCCAGAGAACATGTGACCAGTCTCCCTGTCTTTGTTGACAGACGCTGTTTTACATTGTGTCATTAGAGTCTCTTTAAATTCCTCACAATCCGACAGAATTAACGTGCGCTCTTCATCTGAGAGATACGCTGCACGTCCGTTTTATGCACGTGCACTAACTCCGATTAAGTTAACGCCGACTATCTTACTGACAACTTAACCACCATCGTACTGTTTAACACTGACTTTCCTTGATAACCTGAGTTAAATCAGAGTAGCTTAAACTCCCTTCATAGTACAGGCCGTCAGGGGAATAATGTGGCACAGGAAGGTACATATGACCAAAAGCAACAACACACCTAGAAACAACAGCAGCCTCAAACTCAACACTAACAAATCAGTGCAGCAGACTAACACCCACAGAGCCACAGCACAATCCTGACATGAGTGGTTAGAGAGCTGGGGTTCTTATACTGTGCTTGATGACTAATGGGAAGCAGGTGAGCCAGAGCTGCGGCACGCCTCTGCAAAAGCACACACCCTCACACACAGACAGACAAACATGGGGGCAGAGACACTAGGGGAGATCAGACAAGGAAACAAACACAGAAACTTGGTGTCTAAAAGTGTTTCCCTGATGTCTGCCCATAGCGTGAGCCTGAGGTGAAGGTGGAGAGATAGATGATGGATAAATGAGAGTAAAAATAATATGTTAAGGGATGCCAACATAGCACAGAACATTTCCACTTGAAAATGTCACTAAGCAATATTGTACTGGAAGTCCTTCTTCTTTTTTCTGTAGGCCAAATTTCAGGTCACCATGTAACCAGTGGAATCACCAGCATTTGGGTATATTTACTAAAATAAGACTGCAAGTTTGTGGCCCAGAAGTAATAGTGATAGCTACTTTCACTGGGGTCAATGGGGTTGCCAACGATGGCCATATACAGTAAATGAATTACTGCTCTGCTTTGTTGTTTTGTTTTTTCTTTTTCTTTGTTGTTGGTTGTTGTTGTTGTTTGGCTTTGCTCGATTTGCCTGGAATTCTGTATAACAGCAAAAAGCATAAAATTCACTAATCCTGTTCCTTATCACCATGACTGTGTTTTCCATTTCACTTTTCCAAAACAATGCTCTCAGTGCAGTGGTGTTTGATGGTTAACTCTCATATCTCAGACTGACTGCTTATCGCAAACAAGTTTCAGATGCCTAAAAGTTAGGAGAAACACATTCAAAAATCTTCAATGATGCATGCTTGAAAAATGATGTGAAGTGTGTGTGAGCACAATAGTTCAATATATGAAAACATAAATTGTAAGGCTAAAATGAACTCAACATGGGTTGGGTGTGAAAACAAGACCAAACGATTCTTTAGTGCACAAAAAACAATGTTGAAATACAAATATAAGTATATAATTAATAATGTGCTCTAATTATTACATTTTATACTGTCACAATCCCAAGTGTGTGTATTTGTGTGCGTGCAGTAAGGATCAGCAGTGTGGTTGCAAGATAAACATGAGGAATTAAGATGTCATTTCACTCACTGCAGTGAACTAATCACCACAGCACTGATGTGTCTGGATGTTCACTGGAGAGAACAATGTTTCCCAAATGAATAAATGTAAATACAGGACTGGTGCAGAGCGCCATCTCGTAGTTTTAGCAGCAAGGCGGATTATTTCATTACTTAATAACAAATCAATCCGCTCATAGACTCCTTGTGAAGCTCTCATCACCATGGTGACAAAGACCACAGAGATACGAGAGAGGGGAGGAGGAAGATGAAGAAGTAGCTTCCTCTTCGTACGGCTGGGTTATTTTTAGTGATGTGCTCTGGGTGCTCAGCCGCCATGACAGCTTCAAGGCAAATCTCCTTGCATGTAAAGGAAGCTAGTGTATCCCTCTTATGAATTCAATACTTAAAGTGAAGCGGATGATTTACCACAAAGGTTGTGCTGCATCGTAATATCTTATGTTACTGCTTACCACATGTTTTCAGATTGATCTCTAATCCTTCCAAGCAGCCACTGGCTAAAGACTGGAAGGCTGACAGGTACATATACATTCACACTGCTTTATTTTGACACATTTTTTCTCTTATTCACCCATTTACACTCTCAATCACACGCTGATGGCAGTGAACTACCATGGTGCTGGTCTGACCATCAGGGTTGAGTATGTTGCCAAAGCATGTTTTGGCAGAAAGACCTGGGAACTGAACCACCAACCCTGTGATAATTTGGTCTTCCTAGTGAGATACAGGCATCCCATTTTAGGTTTGGCTGACAACCAGCCACTCATCCTTAAAATTTTTTGGCTGGGCTGATGTAAACCCACTCATTATGACAGTAATATAAATTGACTGAAAAAAAAATAATTGAAGTGTTTTGTTCATGGTAATAGAGAATCAGCTGGATGAATTTAATATCATACTGAAATAAAATCTGGAGACAGTGTTGGCATACACACACACTCCATCCACAATTACAACACTTACAGTGAATCAGGCTCAGTCCAAACCATGTTCAGTCACCACTGACAAGTGAATGTCCCATACACATACATGCCATAAAGACACTCTCACTCTGAAGCAATCCATGCTGAACAGCCTGGTACTGGGCTGAGAAGTTGTACAAGCATGTTTGGAAGCAGCTCTCTCTAGCCATCAAGCCAAACACACTGACCATGACCTTGAGTTTTTCAGCAAGAACCTTTACAGTAACTAAGATTGATGGAGTACTCAGCTTCAAATCTGACGACGTGATATTATGACATCGTAGGCTAGATTAACAAGCTGCGTTGGGGGAAGGCAATCAAATGATAAATAATCAAGAGTTACTATTGACCTCTGGCACCCCGCTGGCCCATGCCTCAGTACCACAGAAAGTTCCCTAGCATTACTGGGACTGAAGCTGGGACTGAAGCTGGGACTGGCTGCGTGTTCTCAATGGTACTGAACCTAAGACTGACATTAGCTGCCACACCCCTCCCAGTATTGTTAGCCCAAAAATGACGCATCGGATACAACATTTAGGAATCTCTTTGGAGCTAGTCTAAGTCTCATGCTAATCTGTGCCCTCAACATCTTTGTAAATGTTCCCTCCTCACTGCGCCCTGCTTATAAACCCTGTGTGCACTGAAATCTCTCATTTACAAAAGTATTCAGACCCTTCATTCAGTACTTTGTAGAAGACCCTTTGGCAGCAATGAAACCTTTGAGTCTTCTTCTATAAGCTTTGCACACCTACATTTGGGCAGTTTATCCCATTCTTCCTGGCAAAGCATCTCAAGATCCACCAGACCAATTAGGAAACATCGTTTCAAGTCTCCATAGAATTTCAAATATATTATATATATATATATATATATATATTCATCATGGGTCTTTGAGTGTAGACTATTTTATCCATCTTAACGTTAGATTGTTTCAGTGGTCATTTCACACTGTTGAATGGGGTCTGATTTGACTCTGATCATTTTAAGATTATATTGCCCCAAACTGTTAAACTGTAACTGTGATGCTTCACTCCAAGCTGGCTTTCCTGCAGCGACTGAACGGGAACCGTTTTAATAACATGGACACATACACAGCAACACAGAGTGAATTTTGGAGCGAGCAAACATGTCAGGGTTTTTTTTGCAGACATCAGATCAGCACACCAGCCCAGCAGATATGCTTAGCTGATGTCTGAGTAATAAGCTACTAAATGCTAGCATCTCTCGCACACCTGTGACATTTAATACGGACAGGTTGTCTGTTGTTGGCAGGAGCTAACCATAGGTCTATAACATGACAGTTGATCGATCACAATTTGCAAAATACAGGACGCGCATGTGAAGAAGCTGTGTCCTGTCACCCAGTCCTTCACTGCCTCTTACCTCGTCTCCTTGGCCGAACTGAAGACCGAGATCCACTAAGTGCTCCACCCGGATGAAGCCGTCAGCATCCTCGTCACACACGTCGAAAACCTCTTTGAGCCTCCTCAGAAACTGCAATAGCTGCTCTTGGTCGGGAAAAACATGTCCTTCCATTGCACAACTGGCTTCGTCGGCGGGAGCCGTATTTTTCTTCATCAAATGGACAGTAAGAGAATCGGAATGACGACCGCCACCATCGTTCTCGTTCTCAGCTCCGCCGGACCGACTTGTTCGACTGGTGCTGCTGCTGCTGCTGCTGTGACATAAGCAGCATCGCTGGCTCTGAAGACGCGAGAGGTAACGGAAAAGGGCGATGATTTACGATTTGGAGACGAGGCATTGCGTCACAGGCAAACTACTAATTAATAATACAGGTGTATTACTGCCCGCCTACGACTTTCCACCAAAATAAAATTGTATATTTAGCCGTTGCTTCCATGACCTGAATATAATGAAATGGAATATAATTAATTGGACGCGAGTTTATTACCTTTCCCGCCAAAAAAAAAATAACAGTAATGTTAGTAAAGGCAATAAAAACAGGCCTCCTCCTCTCGGCTGCTCTCGTTGGGGGTCGACCCAGCAAATGAACCATTCCCGCCTCCTGCATCCTGCTGGCACGTTATGCCCCCCCCCCTCTCTCGCCTTCCTCCTTTCCTTCTGCTGGCAGCTCCAGCTTCCGCATCTTTCTCCCAGTCAGGTAGCCTATCATTCCTCCCCACATGTCCAGACCTTGTCAATTTCGCCTTTCTCACGATGAAAACACTCATGGTAGTTCAAAATTACAGACAGCGTGTCAAGACTGTGACTATAAACTTGGCTATGGATTTTTTTTTTTAGAGACGAAATAACATATTTTTCTTCTAACAAATGAACAGTTGCATTCACAACCTGTAAAACACATACTTGTTCAGTTTTTGCCAGGTCAGCCTTACTTGATCTGATATGACCAGTAGATTATGGAGACAGAAATAGATAATGTTAGCAAACAGATATGTCTGTGTACCTGACATTATGGAGTCAGTTTGCTGACAAGTAATCTTTATCTAATCTTTATTTAAGTCAAGTCAGTTTTATTTATATAGCGCCGGTTCACAACAGAAGTTATCTCGAGTCACTGTACATATAGAGCAGGTATAGACCACACTCTTTATCTTATCTTTAGACTACTGCTACTTTCACTCTACATTTTAACATCTATTTCTAGTATTGCTACTATTTCTATTTCCCGGCAGAAATGGGCTTCCATAAGACAGAACATTTCTACATTGGAATGACACAATAGGCATTTACCTTGTACTCAAAGGAGACAGTTTTATTAAAAACCAGTTTATTCAAGATTGATTTAAACAGTCACATCACTGTGCAAAACATAAAACAATGTCCTGGAAACAAACACTCATTCCATCTACATATTAAAATAACAGAATCTTATCTTTAACACCCAATTTAAATGCAACAATTATTTTTAAAAATTCAATTCAATCCTCATACTCCACCATGTGAAGAAGTTACTCCCAACTTAACTTAGGCACTGGAGCATAAGCTAAAGGATCCTAAAATTATTAATCATTTTAAAAAGCAAATACATCCTGCTAAACCAGGATGTACAAATTCACTGTCAGATTTAAATGACCAGCCTTGGTTCAAGGAGTGAGTCCCACCGTTCTGTCACCTGCAGGAGAAAAGTAAAGATGTTACTTCAAACTGTTATTAAGCCAAGATTAAAACAAGATAGGTGTGGGTGTGAGGAAAACACACCACAAACAGCAGCCAAATGCCAACAAATAAAACTCAGCATACAGTATGTAGCTGATTTTGTCAGTTCCCACACCTCTCTCGTTTGGATGAGTAATTACACAAGCAGATTACTGTGTGAATGGGATAACTCAGACTAGAGGAAAAGGGCTAAGACAGGGCTCGAAGACAAAAGAAAGGCTTTGGGTTTAACTGCTTTTGTCACTGTAAGGGCCGTCTACTGTCAACAATACAGACAGGGAATAAACACAATACAATCTGTCAGGACCAGTTGTGATTTAATAAGGCACTTGAGGAAATGATGTAAGTTGTTGACATATGAATTCTATGATGCCATGCTTGCACAGGTGCTGACTGAACAAAATAAAAGGTATAGCCTTTTGTTTGGCCTCTGTGGACATGGTCTTACTTACTATCACAAATGTACAACTTGTCAGTATTATCCTTTACTCAAAGCCCCTGAAAACATGGTAACAAGTCTTTAATATTTCATCAAAGATACAGTTATGGGGGGAAAAATTACATCCTTAGTTATTAGGTATTAAGAGTTTGACACTCAGCTAATCTATGTCATCAAGATTGAATGGATATGTCAACATAAGCAAACAACCAATGCTGCCAACTCTCAAGAAAAGCAGCTAAAGTAGCTCAGAAAGTTTGACTTTGCAACATGATGTCACATGCTAAGTTGCACGAGTCAATGAAACTACTATATTAACATACTGTATATCCACATTTTTCAAATTAAAATAAAAAAGCCTAACATAAACTAAACCTAACTGTCTGGACTAGCAGCTGTCATCACATCAACATGCATCTAAATCTACCTCTAATTTCAAAAACGTTTTATGCAGGCTGCTATACATAGTCTGAGGAGGTATGATGAATAGAGAAACAAACACTGGAATGAACTCACTCTAGTAAACACTGTACATTCAGATAAAAGGGAAAAAAGAACCATAGTCATGTTAAATTTCTCCTCACAATTTCAAAAAATGGAGAAGGTCCCAGGAAAAACTATGGGGAAACGTTTTTTACGCAGCACATTTACAAGGTCATTTTCTGCCTCTGTCTAGCTGCTGATTGGTCGATTGAATGTACTGCTGCTCCCCCCCTCACCCTGAACACAATCAGTCCAGAGAGCCACAGCACATGTGAACACCCTCACTGAGAAATATGAGCAGCTCCCCTCAAAAACATGCAGTTCAAAGCTGCCCAAAAAGTTGCTGGCTTGTCGTCAGTCACATTTTGAAACGACTTTTGCTTTGCGAAATCCAAATTCTGAGTCTAACATCTGCGTGCCTCAGCAGTAATCAATACTCTTCAGACTAGGCTAGGTTTTGCAAGTTCAGGTTTGGTGAGCCTGTGCCCACTGCAACCACAGATTTCTGTTCTGACAGGAGTGGAATTTAATTTGGTCTTCTGCTATAATAGGCCATCAACATGTTGCGCTGAATAAGCAGGTGTACAGGTGTTCCTTCTAAAGTGTTGGAAATGAGAAGTGTAAATGACATCACAGTTTCCACCTGAACCACACCTACTTAAAACTATTGAGAAAAGGACAAGAAACAAAAGCAAAACTGCTTTAACCACTCTGCAGAAGTTGTCATGTCCATGTAGATTAAAATAGGTGTGAAAATATGTTTGCATAGAATTTTAAATTGCCCTAATAAGGATTTTGATATCAACAATGGATCACATGACTATATGTGATATGCGAATGTGAAGACACAGCCACAGAAAATTATCACCCACCTACGCATCCTGTTATAGCTCACTGTGTTGGTTTTTAGCCACACAAACTCCACTCTCATCTACCTCATCTAGGTGCTTTTTGAAAACTCCAGGCGTGTCTTTCACTGAGGAGAGGCTTCGTCTGACCAGTCCTGCATACAGCCCAGATTGTAGTGATGCTTGTCCTACTAGAGTCTCTCCATCTCCACACAGGATCTCTGGCGCTCTGCCACAGAGATCATTGGGTTCTTGGTCACCTCTGTTTTCAAGGCCCTTCTCCCCTGACCCTTCAGTTTTGCTGGGTGCCAGCTCTTGTAAGAGTCCTGGTTGTTCTAACCATCTTCCATTTAAGACTTATAGAGGCAGCTGTGCTCTTGGGACCTTCAATGTAGCAGAAATATTTTTGTAGCCTACCCCAGATCAGAGATGATCAAGGGAAATGGGAGAGACCTGTGTTAAATTTCAAACAGTCTAAGTACATTTCAGTTTCTCCTTTTTAATACATTTACAAAAAATGTGGAATCCTGGACGGCATGCTGTTGCAGTGGTTAGCACTGTCACCTCACAGCAAGAAAGTGGCAGGTTCAAGACTCTAGACTCTAGTAGGACAACCATCACTACTGTGTGGAGTCTGCATGTTCTCCCGGTGCATGTGTCTCCACAGCTTCGTCCCACAGTCCAAACACATGCAGGTTAATTGGTGACTAAACTGTCTATAGGTGAATGGTTGTTTTGTCTATATATGTTGGCTTTGTGATGGACTGGTGATCTGACCAGGGTGTAACCCCCCCCCCCCATGTCAGCTGGGATTAGCTCCAGCCCCCCGTGACCCTTAGAGGATAAGTGGTATGGATGATTGATGGATGGATGGATCTAAAATTCTGTTTCATTATGTGGTATTGTGGGTAGATTGATGAGGATTTTTTTTAAAATTGTAGCATAAGGCTGCAACATAACAAAATGTGAATACTTTATGAATGTCTTTTCACAATTTCTGTTGTCAAGGTTATTTATAAATAGAAGTGATATATGCTAAGGCTTACCCAAGCACCTCTGCACACAGCGTACTCTATTCTCTCCGAGCCATCAGGGTTCTGATAAACCAGGTCAAACTTCCCAGGCTCCACAGGAGCTGAGAGAGAAGCAGAAAGTTAGAAATAATCACAAATGTGTCTAATTAACTAGAAAATATTGTACAATCTGTTCTGTTTCTGCTAAATAAATCACATTTAAAATTCCATGACTTGCATTTAGAAAGTGTTCAATCTCCTGATCCCTACCTTGAGAAGCATGAAGTAGTTCCAGCTCCATCTGTTTGGTTACTGGGTCAAAGCTCACAATCTTCCCCTCCTAGAATGTACAGTGACATGATTCCAGTATGAATGAACAGTTAAGACTTTCTTAAGAGGATATCTCCAAGGTCCCACCTAACAGCTTGTGGACAATGGTCATATTAGATTACTGCAGCAGAAATTATTATACTCACCTTATATTCTGATATCTCTGGAGTGTAGTTCTCAGCTAGCTCTAACAGCTGTGAACACACAAAAGAGTATAATGTTAGGAAATGAACCTCACAACTAGAAACTAAGTTCAGTTTTTAAACACTGGTGTTACTTAAGTCTCCATATTACATTCTTATTGATTAATTATTTGTAAATTCATTTTACTCATTCATTTTATTAGGAAATGTGGTAAATGCCCATCACAATTTCCCAGAACCTAAGGTGACATCTTCCACTGTCTTCTGACTGTCAGTCTAACAGCCAGATGTTCAGCCAAGATATTAGACTTAAAACTATTTAAAAATGGGAAAATTCTCACATTGGAGAAACTTAAATTAGTGAATGTCCATATTTTTGCTTGAAAAATGTCTGATTTACGGATTTATTTCCATCAATCTATATATTGTTTAAGGTACTTTTTCTCCAACAAAGAAAAACATGAGAAATCCCATGTTTCCATCAGTAAATTTCAGTAATCCATTCTAGAAAAAAACAGTTTCTCTCTATGATTAGCTGTTTGTTATGTCTGTTGTGTTTTGCTTAAACCTCTACAGCACATATAAAATGTGGATTTCTGTATGTAACATTACATGTGAGGGCAAAGGCAGGTTTGTTCACTGTATACAGATGGAGCTCTGAGCGACAGTGTCAGTCAGCTGCAAATGCAGACAGGGGCAGAAAATTATACAAAATGACTTAGATCAACATAGAAAATGTGTCTTTGTGTAATACAAAGTAATACATGAAAAATGTTCATTATTTCACATGCCTCTATATGACTGAAAGCAGCTTCTCCCTGAGGCTCTGAGGGAAAATATGTGGCTCAATGAGAGGATTTTTTTTTTGTTCAAAACTAAACAGCAGAACCAAGGCTACAAAACTCATCAGGTTAGCACAAAGGCACAATGTCAAAAACAGAGCAGATACTCCGTATGACTAAGAGGGGTAGGCTTACCTTGAAAGCAATCCTCTGACCCACCTGTGGAGGGGCAGCTAGCAGGGGCATAGAGCTGTAGTCCAGTTTGGGGGCACTTTCTGCTCCATTCTGCATTCAGACACATGCAGGAGGCCAAGAGATTGTTAATCCTGATCCCCTTTCATACACAGTATTTCATAATGGACATGTAATACAATGACCATGTTTACACACAACTTATGTAACTATACTGCCAATAAAATAATAATGTCACAGAGGCAAGACTTAAAACCATTCTAAAATGTCATTATCATAACTGACTGTTCACTAAAGCCCTCCCACAAATACACAGGTGCAGCAGTAAACCTGAGGCTGTAGAGGTGGTGGTGGCCTTGTTCACAGCTAGCTCATGAACTGTATGATCATCACTGTGTGAAAGCTGGTCCTTGAAGCTAAGGAGGAAGGTAAGGGTGTGGTAACCTTTGCAGCTTTATCCTTATCTTCATTGAATTTGGGGAAGTTCACACTACAGCCACCCCAGTCAACGTTAACTGAGACAGCAATACATTTTCCAAACACATCAGCCAGGCCTTTTCTCTTGTGATCTCAAAAATGAAAACATACTATGTGAAAAGCAAGCATGTAACCTACACAGGCACTTATGTCACTGTTTTTTTCATATGTATAAATGCTAGTACTAATTACTCTACAAATACATTAACAATGCTGTTTTAGTATTTCCACATTTCCACTGTACAAACCACAAACTGCTTAGGATGCGGAAACATTACATGGTACATCTAGCTTTAACCTATTTTAGCATATTTAAGACCACATTTACAAGGCTCCTCTTTTAAAAGTAGTCAACTTGAAACATTAAAAAGTACACCTGTATAAATGGTAAGTCATTACAAAACTACATATTTGTCATGTGAGCACAGAAAGCTTGACAGGTGTAGTAACTAAACCTTCCTCAAGCTTAGCATTAGTTTCTCTTAAAATACAGTTAGGGCAGTTAAATCCTGAACTAATTTGAAGCATTAAGTCAAACTCATAGTGTCCTACAGTAACTACACTACTTTCCAGTCATGAAAACAGACATGTATAAGTAGGTGCAGACACATGCAGACAGACCTGGAAGACTACTGATTTATTGGCCAGTGAATCAGTCTGGTAGGACGGCTCCTTATGGCTGAACTCAAAGCTGCCAGCGTGCCCTCTACCATCGCCCCTGCCCCTAGCTCCAGGACCACCACGTCTGGTTCTCCCTCGGCTGCTGCCTCTCCAAGATGCCTGACTACCCACACCATGTCCTGGCTGCAGCACTGGTTTTCGAATAACCAGCTCAATCTCCTCTTCGCTGTCTGTGTTACAAGGCTCCACAACTTTGTCATCAGGGGGGATACTTTTACTGCTACCCTGTTTCTGTGCACAGTTTGTGGACTGCAGAACAGAGGAAGCCTGCTGAGATTTTGAGTTCTCAGCTATTCTATTTTTTGGTGATGTCGAGGTTAAAGATTTGTTTTTTGGTGGGATTTTTTCGCTGGGCGCCTCATCAGTGGAGCAGTCCGTTTCTGAAGAGGATGATGAGGTAGGGTGTTTTGTCTGGATAGGTTTGGTGTTTTGAGGTGCCTTGGAAGCAGCAGGGGTGGACAAGGGTGTTTTGGGTGCTGGTTTTGGGGCAGGTAGCTTCTTGGGAGCTTCATCGTCCTCACTACTGCTGCTACTGGAATCTGAAGAGGAGACACTATGTGTTTTTGTTTGTGCTGCTGGGGGTTTCTTGGTGCCTTTAGCTGGCTGGTTGATACTAGCTGGGGTCTTTTTAGTAGACGCAGGTTTAGGGGTAACAGCAGGACTATTTTTCTCTGCCTTCTTCCTCTTCTTCTCTGTGCACTTTTCTTTTGACTTCTTCATCTCATCATCCGAAGTCTGCTTGGCTTCCCACTCCTTGTTCCTTTTTTTCCTCTTTTTTTCCTTCCATTCCATGCTCACTCTATCTCCTCCTGGCCCATCCTCCTCTGTGGGTCTCTGTCTCTTTCTGCAGTTTTTACTTGATGTATCTGGACAGCTGCTGTGCCCATTGCCTGGAGCCAGAAAGTCCACCTTCACCCTAGAAAACAGGAACACATCTTTTAAACAATCTACCTTTTTTACGTCATCTTGCTCAGAGGCAGATGCCAATATCAGTGTTGACTGACCTTGGAAATAGTATCTGATTAAAGAAACTCTTGCGTGAGGTTGACTTACTAGCTTTCTCTGTAGCTTTCTGAGCTTTAAGTAAGTCATCAAATTAAGCTCAGCTCAATGTAAACATATCTCAATTTTTTAAATATATAGTCTGTAAATGTATTATCTAAATCATCCTGGGCCCAAGAGGAAATCCATCTTTAGCTTTCAGCAACACCTTTATGTTATGAACTATCCTCAGGTTACAGGACTGAGATTCATCAGGCTTAGCCTGGGGACCAAGCCATCTCCAACACACTTATCACAGTGTAGCCTAGAAAAGGTCGCAGGATATGACTGTCAATACAACAAGCAGTCAAAGCACGCGCACCTGACACTGTCGTTGTCCCGCACCACAAATATGTGCTCTGTGTGCGGCAAGTAGCAGTCCTCAATGAAGAGGTTTAGGATGCTTCTTGGGCTGAACTCAAACTTCTCTCTGATGATACTTTCCAGATCCGCCACCACGCGACATGTATTCAAGTCCAGGAGCAGCCAGCACATCCGGCAATCAACAACAGCGGGCGGCGGGTAATCAAAGTGTAAGCGCACGCGAATGAAGCTGTTACTGTTGGCAGCCATGACACCGAGAAAACTAAACCTAACGCCAAATCAATTACGCCAAACCGTACATCCATGCGCCAAACGCATCCCTGCTGTTCCGCCAGAAAAAGCGGGGACGATACTTCCGGTCGGTTGTTTCAAAATAAGAGTGTTAAGAGTAATAGTGTTCCTCTTTGAGTCGTGCTCTTTAACCTTCAACACACACTTCAAGGCTTGTAACACCACACTAAGGATTTTTTTTCAAACAGACAAGCAGGTCTTCAAATTGAGAAGCAGATACATTCATGAAGAGTCTGTCAGTGCTTAAATTTATGTTAAAACCAAAACGTTGGCCCTTTGGCCTTTTATTTTGAAAGACAAGTGCTTTACTGAAAGTCAATTTTACCTTGACTGTTGTTCTCTTTAACGCCAACTCATTCACAACACTGCCCTCTGTTGGGGTGGAGGCAGGACATACATTTATGTATGTATGTATGTACAGTATAATATGTACTGTACTGTGTTGTCAGTCAAACGTTTACTGTACTTAACTGTAGTTATCACTGTATATATCACATTAGTAATTTATTTGTTTCTTTATTTTTTTTGCTTCATTTTTAAACAAAATTCTCAATACTTAATAGATATTTTTTCTTGTTATTTCTTCCTTTTATTAAGCTAGTGGTAACCTGTAACCTAACTGTATGTGTATGGTGGTGACTGACGTGCACAATAAGACAAAGCAAAGTTAAATAAAATTATAGAGAAATTGGGGGGCGGGTTGATGTCGGTCAGCTGACTCCGGGTGCGGTCATGTGATTACTCGTAACAGTAAAACTGTACAGAACAGAGCCACTCGTACACTGAGGCACCAACAATGGGACTGGTAGAAGCATCATCAAGTTTGTTGTTTTTATTCGCCATTGTCGTCAATAAAGGTATGAGTTATGGCTTCTATGTAGTGTTTAAATGCGCTCTAGTCAGCCAAAGTGACACACAAGTCAAATATTAGATTCGTATTACTTTATGTGTGCCTTGATTTATCAGACTCAAAAACGGAAGTAACAATTATGCTGTTCATTTACAATAGCTATTTATAATTGGTGTGTATTCCAGAAAGTGTTAACCCTGAGTTCTTGAGTTTTTCAGTTACAGCTACACAAATAATGAAACTGTGAACTTACTGAACCTAACCTGTTCGTTACGGGGTTTTCCATCAAAGCCTCTCTCTTTCACTCCTCTTCTCCTGCCAGACGCAGCGTTCCATTTCCTCTCTCATACAGTCCATATTAGCACTGATCGGAGCGCATTAATTGAAAATCCCGGTTGAATATTAGTTTGTTACTCAAGCCATATTTTTGTTAGCGTCAGCGCCTTCATTGATCATAACATGATATGTGATATGTAAAATATGCTACAAACAGTGTTTCTCTCAGGTAAAACAGACATCCAAAATATACACTCAGTTTTAGCTGAGATGCTTTTTCAACTGCAAATCACAAAAATGAGTAGGCTGTTACTGGTTTGCACTGTAGGTTACAATCATACCTGTTTCATCTTCTGCTGCCACCAGCACTGTCCCCAGTGAACATATTCAGAGTTGATTCAACTAACTGTCTTTAGCTGAAAAATCAGAGTTTCCAATCTCAGGGTTAGTTAGCACTGTTAGCACTTCGCCCTGGTCATTTCTGTGTGGAGTTTGCATGTTCTCCCTGTTAGGCTCAGAGTTTGTTAAACCTGTGTTTTTATATAGGTCCCTATACTGGTTATACTTTAGTAGAATTGTTAAGTAACACTGTAACTGAATACCAGGTCAAAAAAACACATTTAATTGAATCCTATGCAGGGCTCCCCAGTCCTTTGGCTGGCAAAGAAGCCTGGAATTATGTGGAAGTGAGAGACGGGGCCCACATGTTCTGGTGGCTTTATTATGCTGACAACCCGTCTGCCTCAGACCTGCCTCTGGTCATGTGGCTGCAGGTAGGAAATCTTCTTCAAGGACCACACCACCACTCTCTCACAACAAATCACAAAATCTTGGGATAATTTTCCAATAATTTTGGAGATTACAAATTTATAATGAAGCCAACTTTATACATTTTGAGTGTGGAGTTTGTTGTATTATTGGAAATGTTGTTTTTCTTTTTAATGTCATATCTTTGGTTCTGCTGCCTCAGTTTTGACCATTCTTCATGGTCATCTGTTTGTCACAAGCTCAACTTTATAGAAATGCAATACCAAAATTCCATTCACCATTCCTGCAGCAAAACAGGGATTAAAATGAGCTTTTCTCGTCAACTCACTGTTGCTTTTTATTTCATGAAGTAAAGAAATAGAGGAAAAAATGAAACGGTAATCGTGACGTGTAAAAGTTGGACACCCTTGTAAAACACTCAGAACTTCATTAACTCGTTAGGCCTTAATTGATTTATCAGGACTTGTAAGGCAGGTACAGAATTAGCATTAGGAACCTCTAAGGCCTGGGGATCTGAAAATGAAGCTAGTTGTTGCCTACAAAGCAGAGCGACTATAAAAAGTTATTAGATTGCTTCCAGCCTAAAAATTCCATGTCATTAAGAAATGGCAGTTAAGGGGAACTGTGCAAGTCGAGATCTGGAAGTTTAATAATAAAACTGCACCTGTGCTGGTTAGGAATGCAAAGTAAAATCCCCATATGACTGCAAAGAATCTGTAGGAAGGTTTAGCTAATGTAGGAGTGATGGAACAGCTTTGATGCATCAACAGGATCTATATGGAAGAGCACCCTCAGTCAGTGTGCAGTGTGTAGTGTAAGTGCTGCAGACAGATAAAGTTAGAAGGGAGCTGTTTGACAGACAGACAAAAAGCATTTGTTAAAAAGAACACCTGAAATAAAGAGTAAACGTTAAGGTTCTTTTTTTACTGACTGTTTGCTGCAGAGGTTGTATTTCTTCTTGTTAAATGTGTAATTTGCACAGGGGTGGCCAAACGTCTGCATACAGCTGCTCTGTTAAATAGCACCTCTGGTCTTAATGTTTGAACATGATGAGGATATGTGTCTGTGTCTCTTTAGGGCGGACCAGGAGGATCAGGAAGTGGATTTGGGAACTTTGAGGAGATTGGACCTTTGAATAGGAACTTAGAGCCCAGAAAGACAAGTTGGGTAAGATGGTTGCATTAACGGTTTTAAAGTAATTGTCCTTTTGTTCAACCAGCTGTTTAGTGATCAGCAATTCCCTGCATTGTGTTATATTAATGTTACAAGTAATGTCTGTTATAATGTCTGAAATGAAGAAAATACAGGTCAACATGCTGATGTATTTTGTGGTTTGGTTCTTTCAGGTACAGGCAGCCAGTGTGTTATTTGTAGACAACCCTGTGGGGACTGGCTTCAGCTACACGGAGAGGCCTGATGGCTATGCTACCAATGTGGCCATGGTGGCTTCAGACATGCTGGTGCTGCTCAGACACTTCTTCACAGAGAAGGATGAGTTCCAGGTATGCTGGCTGGAAGCTTACGACAGTCCAGTTTGTTTCACTATAGCATGATGTTATAGTCCCATAAGCATGTTAGCTCTGGCGACTTAAAGAAGATCCACAGGCATCTTAATGGTGCAACCCACGTTTCAGTACCATTATCTCATTTAACAAATGTCTTGAGCTTGTGCATAAAACACTAAACAGTTTGAATGCTCCGAACATGCTGAATGAATTGTTCTATCTTGTACAGGAATAGCTTGAACAGTGTACAGTGGCTACAGTGTATCAGGTGACAGCTTGACAATGTGAAATGAGTGGCTCGTAGTGAAGAACCCACAGAGAATTATCAGCTGGATCTGCTGCTTTCCTCAGCTTTTTAGAGCTTTATAGTGAATTTGAGCTTTAGCTGCATTGTTTTTTTTAGTATATTCTAGATTTTGGTATTTTGGTTTACTCTACACCAATATCATAGCACTGTTTTTGGCCACAGAAGGCAGCTGCTCTTAGAGGAAAAGATCGAAAAACTGGCTTTACACTACCTGCTCACTACCAAGCCATAGACAGCCACAGTAAGAGGTGAACATAGTGGAGCATTTAGCAGCTGATGAGCCACATATTTCTCTCAGGAGTTGATGGAGACAAAGACAGAGCCTCCCAGCTGTATGCATCTGCCAACCAGTCCAGTCATTAGCATGTGAATTCTTGAATTATGGCCTAAATTGTGTTTTGTGTGGTCACAGTGACTTTGACCTTTGACCACCAAAATCTAACTAGTTTATCCTTGAGACCAAGTGAACTTATACATATATATACACACCATACAGTACTGAGGATGCAACTGATAAATATGAACTATAATTTTATTCTCTGCAGAGCGTCCCCTTCTACATCTTCTCTGAGTCATATGGAGGGAAGATGGCAGCTGCTATCTCCTCAGAACTCATCAAGGTGAGTTCACTGCTTTTTGCTGGTTTAACCTGTTGAACCTAAGTTGTTGAACTAATAAAACAGAGCAATCTCAACTTAAATGAAGATCTAGTTAACAAAACAGACCAGACTGAAAAGAGTATGTGAACTTATTCTAAACAGGATAAGGAACAAAAGAGGTTAAGTGTGAAACCTTTGTTGTGTGTGTTGTTATGTCACAGCCTTCAACTCAGCGATCAGCCCAACCGAATCGATGGGCTTCAATTCAGATGTTGAGGCACAATCCTTTCGCTTTAACTCAACCTCTAAAATGATAGTAGATGCTGTGGCTCTGCTCAAAACTAGGCTTTCCAACCCTAGACCTGACCTGGTTCAGGTCCTACTTAACAGAGAGGAGTATTTGTGTTTGTGTGGGAGCCACTGAGTCTCATGCAGCGCCTCTGACGTGCGGGGTGCTTCAGGGCTCCATACTTGGCCCTCTTCTATTCTCCCTGTACTTGCTTCCCTTAGGTTCAGTTCTCAGAAAACATGGCATCGCCTTCCATTTTTATGCCACTAAAACAAGAAAATGCATACTCTGCAAACCAACTATTGTGCATTGCGGAAATCAAGGCATGGATATCAATTAATTTTCTGCAATTAAATGATAAAAAGACTGAGGTGATGTTTGGGCCTAGTGATGCCTCCAAAGCCCATACTGATCTGGGGGCCTTAAGCCAGCATCTGACACAGACAGTAACAAACCTGGGTGTAAGACTGGACAGTGATCTCGAATTCAATGCTCAGATTAAATCAGTGGTCAAGTCCAGCTTTTTTCAATTGCGACAATTAGCCAAAGTTAAACAATTTCTTTCTCTGCATCACTTTGAGATTTTAATCCATGCTTTTATCACAATTCGTTTAGACTACTGCAATGCACTTTATGTTGGGGTTAGCAAGAAGTCACTTGCTCGCCTACAGCTGATTTAGAACGCTGCTGCTTGACTTTTAAGAAGTGCCAGTACTCTTTGTTTTTAAATGTCTTCATGGCCTGGCCCCACATTATCTGTCCGACCTCACGTGCTCTCAGAATGACTGATCAGTCACTGTTAGTCATCCCAGAGACAAATAGGAAATCGAGAAGTGACTGTGCTTTTTTGGTCGCTGCCCTGAAGCTGTGGAATGTCTTTGCAGGCCGACTCAATTCCTGTTTTTAAATTCTCTCTTAAAACACATTTTTTCCTCAATGGGTTTTAACACAGTTTGAGATGTTGGCTTTTATTGTTTTGTCTTTTCTTTTATCTTATTGGCTTTTATTGTTTTTTATTTGCTTTGTTTTTGATCAACCAAACTGCTCCTTCAAACCTAGAACTGGCCCAGTAGCTTTTAGTTCTGTTATAGTGACACAGGTGCTATATTATGGTTTATGGGAGTGTATAAAATGTTTTAGTTGTCTGACAAGAAGATGGAATTGGCTACTTGTTGTTCCTTGTGTATAATTATTGTCAAAACAGGTTAACTGTCATTTCTTGCTTTAGTAACACTCACAAAATCCATCCATCCATCCATCCATTATCTATACTGCTTATCCTTAAGGGTCATGGGAGGGCTGGAGCCTAACCCTGCTGACATTGGGTGAGAGGTGGGGTACACCCTGGACAGATCGCCAGTCCATGGCAAGGCACACTCAGAGAATGTCATTAGTAAAGTCCTGAAACTGAAAGCCAGATGCAGTAACTAGGTTTCTGTTTGTAGTTTGGTATGGATTTTCACAGTTACTAGTGAAAGATTTCTAAAGAATTTGATCTCTAGTGCTACCCTTAGGTTAATTTCCACTTAAGCATGTGTTCTAATCTGTGTCTCTTGTCTGTCCAGGCCATAGAACAAGGAACAGTGAAATGCAAATTTGCTGGTGTGGCACTTGGAGACTCATGGATTTCCCCACTAGGTCAGTATCATTCAGTCTTTACACCTATATTTCAACCTAAGCACATATTTCTTATCAGAAACAAACCTGGTAGAATGCTGCACATCTCAGTCATAATGCTTAACTGAGAGACACATTCCATGTATATCACACAATGGCAAGGCCTTTTGTAGATTTCAAGTATGTATACAAGGAGGGTAGGGAGCGGCAGGAATCCCACTTTAAAACTGAATATTTATTTATTTATTTTTTAGCTCAATGTATTCATGGTGAATTTCCCAGAAAACAAAAAATGGTGATGTGTTAGACTGTGCTCAGCAAGATGTGTTGAGCATGCCCCTAGCAAATGAAAAGGCCAGATTTTGGAAGGAAGTGTAGTGAATTTCAGCGTGCACTACAGTAGGAGTTATTTCTCAGAGAATACAAACAACTGACTACACCTTTCTGCGATGTCACTAAAACGTAAAATGATTCACAACTGTGTCATTTTACAATTATTGCATTATTTTGTAAGTGTAGGATATTTGAACAAACAGGTTTAATAGACTGCATTGAAAACGCAAGGCCCAAAGTACATCAATACAACAAAATGTGAGTATGCCAGCCACCACTGCAACAAATTTACCTGTGATCACTTCATCAAACTATATTACACCTGGAATTCTTAAAGAACAGCTTTCTCAGTTTTGTACTGGGTTTAAAATGGTGCATTGGTTATGTCCAATGCAACATGGTAAAGAAACTATGTGAACAAATAAGAAAGCCCATAGTACAAGGTACAAGAGCAACAGTAGGCTGCTGAAGAGAAGGTGAAACACAGTTGCAGCAGTGCTTAGGAGGTATGGGAAGAGCCATAGGTGTATTCCAGGTGTAAGAGCCATAGACAGAATAATGACGTCACCCACTATTCCCTATTTACAAAGCCAACAGAATGCAGACAGGTAATGGTACTTGGTACAAGGAGTTTCAGTGAGTGATCAGACAGTGAGAAGGACAGTCAGACTGTGTGGACGACATCCAAAGCTGCACAAAGATATAAAACTTAACCAAAGAACATAAAAAGACATTCTTTGGTCATATGACACAAAATAAATTTGTTTGAACCTGTCCAGGACTGCCACGGTGTGTGATGTGAATCCAACAGATTACCTTTGAATATTTTAAAGTGGAAGATAGAGCATCTCAACAATCAAGGGTGTATTTTTATTGCAGTTGGTTCTTTAATGTTCGTTTCATTGTAGTTTAATTTCTGTTTTTCAGATGAATTAGATATATTTTAGGTTTTGGCTAAAAACAAAACTGTATTAAATGGACCGGATTTGAAATCACCTAAGAGGGTTGTGTTGGGGCACAGATCTGGGTAAGACTACAAAAAATGCTGCACTGAAGGTTCCCACAAGCACATCCGCCTCCATTATTCTTAAAATGGAAGAAGTTTGGAACAGCCAGGACTCTTCCTAAAGCTGGCAGTTGGGCCAAACTCTGACCAAGACCCATCTCCCGGGGCGCCCCCATAGCCGAATTGTTAGAGCGCATACCATGTGGGCCCTAGTGGCCTGAGCAGGCGGACCCCCCAAGATTCTATATCAAACTGTTGGGCCTCAATTCTAAGCATCTGAAGGAAACTAGGCACTGCTCATCACCTGCTGAAGACCTTCCTAAGGTTGAAGCAAATAGGGCACTGTGTAAGCCAGACTGAGCAATATTACATTGATCAGAACCTCTTTAAAAGAGACAGAAAGCTTTATCCAACGTTTCTATCCTGTTAATTTACTGTAGGACTTGTGCTTCATCCACAGACTCTGTCATGACATGGGGACCATACCTCTACACCACTGTAAGTAACAAACAGGCAAACTTTTCTGTTAAAAAATATCTGGTAAAGTCATATTTTTGGGGGGGCGGATCTCTTGAACTTTGAACTGACTGTGATCGCTCTGCTCTGTAGTCACTGCTGGATGATTATGGCCTGGCAGACGTCAACAATGCAGCGGAGGAGGTGAAGAAAGCTGTGGAGCAGCAAGAGTTTCTGAAAGCCACTGAGCTGTGGTCTATGACTGAGAGTGTGGTGGAGCAGGTCAGTACACAGAGGAAATATCTGCACTGCTTGATACAAACAGGTCCCCTTCTTCATATACAGCCAGCTGATTTATAGAGAAAATCAGCAGATACAAAGGACTGAACGTTCTAATGTGCTGTATATGCTGCTCCAGTGTTTAGAGTGAACTAGTTTGTTCAGCGAAGCATCAAAAGATGAATACACACGACTCGAGGACCAATCTCCATTTCAGTTATCGACTGAGTGACCAGCGTGCAATTCAAAAACATCCCATGCTCTTACAAAATAAAAGATTTTGTTGGACGGATTATATTAAGCTAAGCTTACCATCATTTTTACTTTATTGATGCCAGAATGTGAATATTACCTTTGTAATAAAATGCAAAGAAAGTTGACAATTAAATGAGCATGAAAATAATTTGTTACCATGGAAATTTATAGAAAATATAAGATTTTGATCCTGAGAAATTAATTTTGTGTGCTCTTTTCTGTGCTACATTCTGTGTGTGCAGGGATCATAAGTTGTAATCGGCTTGTTTTGGTTTTCTGTCAGAACACCAACGGAGTCAACTTCTACAACATCCTCACCCAGGAGCCAGATGAGAAACTCACCTCTTCAGCAGGAGAGAACTTCATTGGTAAGATATTGTACCACCTGATTGCATCCACACACAAGAATGTGAATATGATGTAACAAGGTGTCTGTATTATTTGTAGTGTAAATGTCATTTCTTTTCAGGGGTCCACACTCATTTGTCCTTCATGTTTTCCTCCTTCCACCAGCTCTTCAGACACGTCGCCACATTCGACCCCTCCACAGCCAATCACTGAGTGAGCTGATGAATGGACCAATCAGGAAGAAACTGGGCATCATTCCTCAGAATGTCACCTGGGGAGGTACTGTTTCTGAGCATGTCACTGTCACTTTTCTGCCCCTGTAGAGATGTTTCCACCTTTTTTTTGCTCCTCCCTCATGCATAGTGTCCCCTCTCCTGTCTTGCTGTGTGTCCAGGCCAGGCAGAGGATGTGTTCAGCTACATGGCAGGAGACTTCATGAGGCCAGTGGTGGACATAGTGGACCAACTGCTGACTGCTGGAGTCAATGTCACTGTCTACAATGGACAGCTGGATCTTATAGTGGACACCATGGGTAACTTAGTGTATTACCTTCTGTTCAACTCTAGGAGCAGTGCTGTGTAGCCCAGGAGTCAGTGCTACCCTAGTGTAAACCATGCAGATATGACATTTCAGTGGAGTCCCAGCTCTGCTACATGAATCAGTACTTCTTGTCACAGGTCAGGAGCTGTGGGTGAAGCAACTGAAGTGGGAGGGGCTACCTGGATTTAACAAACTGAGGTGGACCGCCCTGGATGACCCCATCTCCCCTGGCATCACTGGAGCTTTTTACAAGACTTATAAGAACTTTGCCTTCTATTGGATCCTCAGAGCTGGTCACATGGTAAGACACTGGTGTAGTCTGTAAAATATCTGTAATGTGGAATACTGATACAAGACCCCTAGTATCAAGTCAACATTTTACAATGAGCCAGTTTTCAAAGATTGATTTCACACTTGTGATTGAAATCACAGCGCGCAAACACGTTTGTGATGCAAACTCAGATGAAACCCTTTGTTTGTGCCCTCGTTTCACTGAGCTACAGTAATGATACCTCGTCCAAACTACACACACTTTAGCTTCATTTGCTCGGCAACAGTGGTGACACACTGACAGCTGTGAATCTCAGAGCAAATCTTCCTCATGGCACCTTTTTCATCCCACTGACATTTGCAGGTCTCAACTCTTCAGTCTCAAAGATGGAACATTTGTGCAAAACTGATAAATATAGGTTTCACATATTTTGTGAAATTGAAGGGGGATGTAACAAATGCATAGAAAAATGTTTTGAACCTGGGCCATACAGTTAACATGTTATTAACTAAAAAATATAGCATCCCTGTATGGAGGACAAGGATCTTAACCAAGATCCAATTCAAAAGCAAGCATTTACTGTAAATCCAGAAATCTCTGTCTGTCTGTCTGTCTTTAGATTTAGACTTTAGATTGTATTACAATTCAATAACATCGCAAAAACTGATCCTTGAATTGAGACGCAACCCTTTAATGATGTCACTGATGTTTTAATTACTGATCAGCAGATTGACAACTCTTTAACTAAAAACTTAAAGTAAAAACAAAAGTAAAAATATTGTCTTATGTTTCCTGTTTTGACAGATTCCCTCAGACCAGGGAGCTATGGCCTTGCAGATGATGAAGATGATCACCCAGCAGGTCTGATCCACCCATTCTGATGCCAGCTGGAATGGCTCTGACAATCACCATGATCACATGATCTTTTTATAAATCACTTTCTGCTAGACCAAATCACAAACCTCAGTCCTCCTCGATTATGACAGCCTGAGTAAATTTCAGCCATGACAGCAATAGACTTTTTTGTAAATGCTGGCCTCTTCTCAGGAACAGTATTCTTTAGTCACAGTATCATGGGTTTTTTTAGTCTGACAACACATTTTACAGTGTACATGTAGTTCATGTTGTACATGTTGTTCTTCTGGCTCTGTGCTTCTACACATTCAATTTTAAATAAAATAATGGATACTACATTAAAGGGCCATGTTTCAGCTTTAATTTTAGCAGGTTTACATAAAAAAAGAACCATGAGAGATGAAATAGAGATTGATTCCTCAATATCAAACTGATCTAAACTGAGAAGAAATGTTAAAGTGTTCACTCCCTTTACCTAGATCCACCTGGTGTGGCTGACTGGTTTTAAGATGATGACCTGAAATGTCTCATCTGCATGTAGATGTGAATACTGTATCTGAGTACAAACTGACTGAAGTGAAATAAACTGATGATGACATGTTGCAGTGTATTTTATCATTACGATGCGGTGAGCTGATTGATTTCCTCTAAACTGGCCAACAGCATTGTACTTCCAAATTCTTAGCTTATCTTACTGACTTCATGACTAACATTAAACCTGAGACAAAAAATCTAGGAGTACTATTTGATAACAATTAACCTACCACTAAGACAGTGCAGTCTTGTTTTTACCATCTTAGAAATAATGCTAAGATAAAACACCAAAACAATTAAACATCTGTTTATCTCCACTAGCTTGGATTACTGTAACGCTCTTTTTACTGGTAGTAATCAAAAACACATTAACCATGTCCAGGCTGTTCAAATTGCTGCAGCTGGGCTTCTAACCTCTGTTAGCCTCCTGTCCTTCACTGCTATGACTTTGAAATTTAGACTTTAAAATTGTGTTTATTACTTTTCAAGCCATTCATGGGCAGGCCCCCAGTTACATTAAAGAGCATCTCCATCTTTATGAGCCCTCACAAGATCCCAGGGCATGGTCCCTGCTGTCAGAATAAAGACAAAAATCAACCATACTTTTGCTACAGTTGCTGACTGAGCTCTGTGGCTCTGGACCAACCTGTACACACTTACTTTAGCTCATGTTTGGCTCTAAGATCGTCTTGACTGTGCTTATTTTCTTTTCTTTTCTTTTATTGATTTATTTTCAATCATTTTATTCTTTTATTGCTCCACATACACTTTTGTTAAAACACTTCAATCTTGTGATTCTGAAAAGGGCTCTGTAAATAAAGTTATTATCATGATGAAGTTTTCATGAATATTGTGGAAAATTCTACTGTATAAAATGTATAGTCTGACCTGAGATTCTATTTTTAGACATAAGAGGAAAGAATTGTTATCTGATACAGTTCCCTGATGTACTGCGTCTCATTAGAACTTGTGATCTAGTATGAAATAACTTGAATTAATAAGCAGGAGACAAAACAAAACAAAGAATAATTCAAGAAGATCAGTATCATGATCATCGCGCTCAAATCCCAAATTTTGTGACTTTTAGATATAAAAGCTATAGCTCAGCTATATTATCAACAACCATCACAGGGGCCTTTAAAACCGTCTTCCTGACTTGTTGAGCCAAAAGCAAATAAGTGAGGAAGAAAACTTGTCAGCTGCTGAAGTGCTCCAACTTGGAAATGTCATGTTTTACATCAGTCATGTTTGCAGCACCGTTTATTAGTCAAGAAGAAGCAGCCTGCTAACATTTAACTAAAATCACTGTGTGAAGTCTGTGTAGCTGAGGCTTCTTCTTCCCCAGTGGCTCTCTGGGACTGGGAAGCCCTTCATGATCACTGGCTCCACCACCAGCTCCAGTAATCCAGGAGGGTCTGGCACTGCCAGCTCTGTTACCCTGAACAGATTAGAATACGCCCGTCCCACCAGAAGCAGCTGGCCCGGGGGGATTCGGGGATCAGGGCCTCTCAGTTGTCTCCAGTACACCCTGAAGTAGCGTACGAGGTTGATCTGGTAGTCCCAGCGCAGAGTGGCGTTGAGGTGCAGGCAGGGAGAGGTGGACTCTGGCAAGGTACCAGCACCACGCAGCCACACTATATCATAAATGCACAAACCCTTGACCAGCTCAGGCGGAACCTGGAGACTGGCTACATCCTGGAGCTTGTAGAGAAAGACATAGAGGTGAACAGGCAAGAATGATTAGAAAGTAAAGAAGTGTCAGGTACATGTATTACATTTGTAAGAAGAGGCTAAGTTTCATGAGGAGCATTTATGGACCTTGCTGCTGAAAATCCACAGTTGAAACATTTGAAAAAGCTAAAATAATTACAGATGCAAGTGGCTGTGGAAACAGATATACTGAAAGAAACTGAAACTGCTGTGTGCTAGTGTCTGAACAGTGGAGGTTGTGGGAGTTAAAAGATGAAGAAGTTGTTTTCTTTTTTTAAAGGTGAAAAAGTTTTAAGTGTCAGCTAAAGTATAAGCACTTTGTCAAAAGTCAATACAGGAAAAAAAAGTTCAGAAACCTTCAATATTTCAAATTCACATCATAATAAGCATCCTACACATGAATAATAATAATAATAATAATTAGGATTTATATCCATGTTGGCATCTTTTATCTGCATCTCTAATAATGCACATTGCAGAGAACACATTGAACACAATGGTCTCCCATTGTCTCACCATGATCTCTCCCATCCTGCAGCTGAAAGGTGTGTCCTGAGGCTCTCCATTCCGCTGGATGCTAACACAAATATCTTTAAGAGCACAACCACACGACTCCAACTGCAAACACCTGCACACAGTGACAAGAAGAGGACAAAAAGACTCTTTCATTTTAACCCCAGAGAAAGCATCTTGGATTGACATCTGATGTCTCCAGGAAGAGGTCCTGACCAAATGGATCTGAGTCATTAAAGGAACATTTTAATTCCAGTCTGTCACATCACTCAAAAGTTGTGATATTTTCTCTGCCCCTTTATCATATTCCATCGGCAACACAATATCTCTGCTTTTGTGTTACACGTACATGGAATATTATTGACATATAATAATCAGGCCCTTCTACTCTCTCCCTCTCTGGTCTTGAGAAGGTCAGACATGCTTTTATTTTATCACGTCTTATTGACTTATTGTAGTTCACTGTATTCAAGGGTAGGCCTCTTCACCAGATTTACTGATCACTATTAAAGCATTTCATGGCTTGGCTCAGGCCAGGTAATATGGGGGTGTAAAAGCACTATTGCACCCTAACAGGTATCTAGACAACTTCAGCCTACTAATGTTTGCTAATAGTAAAAATATCATCACTTGGATATTTGAAAAGGCTTGGGGAAGCTGAAGACATCATAGCTGTTTTCACACATGTACTGCAATCCTGAGCCTTTCTAGACATTACAAGGAGAGGCTGTACATATGAATTCAAATGTCTGAATCAGTCAGACCAGACATTAAACAGACAGTATAAAGTCCAGACCTCATTCTCTGGACATTGTCTGGAGTTCATATGTGAAAATGGCTCAAGGCAGATCACAAAGACAACAAGTAACACTACCCAGCCAAAGTTAGCCTAGCTGTCTCAGCTTTAGCACCTGTTACCACCAGCTCACTCCCACCTCCTGAGTCAGTAAAGAAGATTCTAAATAATTACTTGTCTATACAGTGGGGTGAGGTGTTTTGTGGCTCGTGGTTTGAAAACAGAGAATGGCAAGAATATTCCTGCAAAAACTATGCTATGTTACACTTTGGGTGGGCTGGGTGGCATTGCAGATGTTGTGTCCACCACCTCTGGCTACAGCAATTTCTGCCTGCTCTTGTGCGCAGTAAAGGACGGGGAGGAAATGAATCGAGCAAAGAGCACATGAAATCAATGTTGCTGTGGAAGGAGACATGTGTAAGAAATGCAAATGGGACTAAGTTCAGCTTGAAAGAAACCACGTTTGTCAGCTCTTGTAGACATTAACAAATTTTAGTTGCGTTTGAGTTTGTTAGGCCTAAAGAAGGAGCTTAGACATAGCAAACACATACACTGATCAGCCATAACAATGTGACCACTGACAGGTGAAGAGAATAACATTGATTATTTGGTTACAATACAATATTCTCCTGAGAAACCTCGGGTTCTAGCGTTTATCTTGATGTTACTTTGACCAACTAAATTAAACTAAACTTAAACTAAAAATTGTTACAGACCAAGCACCACCCCCCCCACACACAAACTGACCTGACCCACAAACTCCCCAGATTCCAATCTGATCCAGCATCTGTGGGACCTCCCTAATATCGTGTAGGTCCCCCTCATGCCGCCAAAACAGCTCTGATCCATCAGGGCATGGCCACGGGACCTCGGGGGTGTTTTATAGTGTCTGGCACTGAGACATTGGCAGTGGATCCTTTGGGTCCTGTGGATTGCAGGGTGAGGCCTCCATGGATCTGGCATGTTCCAGTGCATCCCACAGATGCTGGATCAGATTGTGATCTGGGGAGTTTGGAGGCCCGGTTAACTCCTTGGGCTCTTTGTTGTGTTCCTCGAGACATTTCTGAGCAGTTTTGTTGTGTGTGTGTGTGTGTGTGTGTGTGTGTGTGTGTGTGTGTGTGTGTGTGTGTGTGTGTGGAGGTTACTGTTGACTTACTTAACAGTCCAACCATTTGGATCCAAGTTTCCAAACAGCTGAGAGAACTGGTCC
The DNA here is from genome assembly GCF_001640805.2 of Lates calcarifer. Classification (NCBI taxonomy): domain Eukaryota; kingdom Metazoa; phylum Chordata; class Actinopteri; family Centropomidae; genus Lates; species Lates calcarifer. The sequence goes on from NC_066843.1 coordinate 22,267,865, forward strand.
CCCCCATCTGAAACCTCAGGACACTCATTGGTAACTGCAGACACAAAACACATGTACAGTTAATACTTGGCAGTGACTGAGTGAACACTTTTGGTTTGGCTTTGTGTGGAAGCCAGTGGAGCCTAGCAAGTAAAAACAAATCTTGAAAGCTAATATCCCTCAGTAGCTGAAGCTGAAAAGAGGTCCTAAACTTCTCTTAATGTTGTTACACTAGTTTGTGTAGTGTGTTCCAACTAAAATCCTCTGTACAAACTTGTTGAAATTTGTATGTTTCAACCTGATGAAGGTCACCTGTTCATGAGTGGGTGCACATTCATGAGATTTGGCCTGTTATAATCTTTATCATCATCAATATCCCCAAAATGCAGTATAAGGCCTCATGTTCTGTTTGATTTGAGGACAAGTTCATTTACAAAAACATCATTTAAGAGTCAAAACATCAAGAACATCACCCTGCAGAGTTTCAAGTCCTGCAGAAACCAGCAGGTATAAGCATACACGCCATGCAGTAATCAGCAGATGTAAGGGACATAACCAATTTTGCAATGTTAGTATTTGTGTGAGTAATCTCTGAAAATGAGAAAATATGCTGTAGAGCTGTTAATACAGTGTCAACACAGCACCATACACCATACAGTGACAAAAATAAGGAAGGACATGGTTTGATGGTAGTTTCATAGTGATTATTATTCCCAGTCCTGTCCGCTACGGCTGACATTCATTCCCGTCTCATCTCAGTCACATGATGAGTAGTGAAAATGATTCCCATTCCCATTCCCTGTGATTCACATGGGATTCCCGCAGGAAACAAGTGACCCACAGGATTCCCGAAAAAACGTCAGTGTCTGGTAACCAGACACTGACGTTTTTTTTGCTTTTATTCATATGATCTATAATTTGTATCTATTTCTTCCTAAAGTTGTTCCTGAGTAATTAGTACATGGTTTAACTGTCAAACTTTTGTAACCATCTTTTTTCACAGCAGTTCCACTGAGAGTCCATCTCTCTTTTACAGGAAGGCGCTGGTCACATTCAGATAGTCACAACCATTCACACCTGGAAGCTGCTCAGTACAACCACAGTCTGATCTGCTGCTCACTGAGCAGCTTCAGTGGAGAGGCTGAGGTTAAGGACCTTGGTCAGGGACGTCACAGCTGTGTTGGTGAGGGATGAATAAATGCCACCCACTCCGATCTAATCCCGTCAGTCTTCAGATTGCACTGATGACCTTCCAAGTCACTGGTTTTCTCCTCTAACGTTTAGGCCACTACTGCCCCAAGTTGAGAGAATTGCAAGACATATGTTATTTTCTCTCCTGAGAACCTACTGAAAATGGCATCAGCTATCAGAACCCATCCCTAAAAGCATCCTCTGAAGCCACAGAAGACATAATAGTAGTCTTTGTGATGAGTAACTCACTGGCTGGGACTTTAATGCGTTAATTCCAGTTTCTCAGTGCACCTGAGAAAGTTCCTTTCAGTTCCTGGCACACCGATCATACCCATGGATGTATTATGAGAACTCTCTAGCTAGCTCTCATAATACATGATGATGTCATACCGATGCACCAGATGCATTGAGTGACGTCAGACAACAAAGCCCCATGTGGAGAGCGGTAAGGCACAGTGGCCCATTCGACCAGATGACAGAGCCAAGATGAGTAAATCCACGTCTGACAAATGAGGCCAGTGAGTTTGTTGTTACTGTTAACTCACACTAAGATGCTGATCAAACTGTTATGGCCTATGCTGCAACAGAGAGTTTTGCTCAGGATACTGGAAGAATAACAAGTCAGGACTGAGTCAGTTAAAGGACTTTTTTTTAAACCATTTTAGAAATGGCACTTTATGTTGAACTGCTGTTCTGTTTATTTTTTTGCCACAAATATTTTATTTACCGTTTTACCACTCTTTTGGAATGTACTTGAAAGTACTGTGTTTTATTTAAAAAAAACACACAAACAAACATGTTTTCTAGACACAAAAACTAATAAAGAAACATGATTTTGTTGTTTAAACGTATGTATATGTCTATTCATTGACTCAGTTATGCCAAAATCTGTTTGAATTGAAAAATGTTGCTTCTTGTGTCAAATATTGATATGCGATTAATTGCAATTAATTAATTACAAAGCCCCTAATTTTTTTGAATAATTTATTGAGTCCCACCACTAATAATAACTATTAGAAAATGATTCTAGCTGGCATAGGCTACACCCCCCTATGATAGCCAAATAAATGATAAGCAGGAATGTAAGAAACTCACGTTTGACTTCCTGGATGCCCAGACTGGCATCTGTTGTCTTCAGCTCCAGGGAGACTGTGATCCCAGCAGATGGCTTACAGATGAAGCTGACCAGGGTCTTGGATGGCAGAGGTACATGGATGGAGAAGATTCTGAGAGATCCAGAGTAAATGCAAAGAAACAATGTGCATGAGCAGCTATAATTATGTGTTTGGAAAGATGATGTTGCAAGATCGCTTTTCCCCCCTATGTGAACAGAAACACACACACACTTGGCACAAACTGGAGACGTGTGAGAAACAGGGATGAGGCCTTCGAGCAGAAGTGAGCAGCCTCCATTCCAGGCGTCCTCTGGGCAGCCCCGGCTCCTCAGCCAGCCCTGGCCCTCCAGCTCCTTATGGTAGTACATGGGCTGGATTTCCTGGGCAGTCAGGTTGAACCAGCTCATGTTTTTCTCATGCTGCATACAAATAAAACAAAACAGCATTAAAACGTCATTTATACAATGAATTCCACCAAACAAATAATGTGGACACTGGAGAATGACTAATGTAGACACATACTCCAGCAGCATGGAGCATAAAAACCACCAGCATCACCAGCATTGGATCTGAACAGACTGTAGAACTGTGCCAAGTGATCTAAAAGGTCTGACAGATGCAAATCTAAGAGGCGTGTCGGAGAAGCACAACGGGACAAAACCGTTTGTACAAAGGTTTTCCAACCAGCTCTAAAATGAACCAGAAGCTCAGACAGGAACATGAGGACTGGTGTGAACAGGGTTTTCCTGACCTTGAAATTGGTTTTGTCCATCTGTGTGGTATTTAGGTGCCCAGCACTGCACAAGTGGGAGGAGTGGAACAAACAGCAGAGGTTCATTTAAATTGAGCAGCACAAGGTGAGGTATTGGCATTTTGGTGGAAATGGGCTCTTTAGAGTTGTACTGGAAATAGTAATCTCAGAGCCACATTCTGGTGCAATGGAGCACTTAGTTTGGTGAGTTTGATAACAAGAGCAAACTAAGTACTTGCAAGAATTATGTTTCTACTCTGAATGATGTAATTAAACAATTTAAATGAAATACTCCAAATCAGCACCAAGAATATTTAATGGGGTTATGGAAGGAATATCACTAAATCAGCATTTATCTATAAATTATTAGGAGTGACTCACACAGTATTGGCTATCCACATCCACTACATTTTGTATGAAATCTGACACACACATCTGTGTGTCAGACCGTAGTGTCATTACATGCAAACAACACCAGGCTGCTATAAAATGACCACACATAACTCTGCACACATCAAACTGGTTTGTCACTGGTTTGTTTGCTTCAATATTCTGCTTTTTATGCGTAAATCATTGGTACCAGAGTTTAGTAGTCATGTGCATCCCACCCTTTTTTGTGCAAAAGTGACATTTTGTGTTTTATTCTTTAAATGAAACATGCTGCAGACGTTGTTGTGTCATAATTTACAATATGATGTAACCATTTATGATGTGTGATTATGGAATAATGATGGATATGGCATCAGAACGGTGCAACGGCTTTATCAAATTATTTACTGTTTAAACTTATATGCTGTTAAAAGGCACTGTGCCACTCTGCACCTTTCTGATAAGAATATGATTCCGTGGAAAAGCTCTCTCCATTTGCTTCAGAGTGATTAGCAAAGATCCAGAGCCTTTAGAGCTAATGTGATTGGCTGAGAGCATGTTCATCACCAAACCCTCCCATCTATATTTCAATTCATCCAGCCTTTTTGCACTTTGCATTGCTGGACATACATTAACCAAAATAGCAGGTGTGCTTGGAAACATCCACACAGTCCCTGCAAGAAAGACCTGCTGCTTTGCACTGGTCATTGTGCTTGCAAAATTAACATAGGGCCCTCAAACTAAAGGAGGTGACCAACGTAAGAATTTTGTAAATAACTACTTGGGTCTGCAACTTGCAGTCCTTTCAATAATAATATGTAATGATAAGGGTAGCAATAAGAAACTAGCACAAGATGCAAGGACACAAATATTTAAGGACAAAGCTCTTCAGCGTGACATTAATCTAAAGCATAGCAGTGCTCCTCACTACTTTTTCTGCACACAGTTTATCTTGTGCTGGAGGTTTCTTATAGTATCTTTGAGAAAACCGATGGGCACTGGCATAAACAAGCAGTAATGGTTATATCATCTATTTCCCCCTTCAGTACCTTTCCTCTCCAGTAGACAGCCTTCCCAAAGCCCTGGCAGGAGGAGGAGATGAAGGGAAGAGGCAAGACTGGCCGGTGGATGTACAGGTAGTCTGACAGAAGAGCCCAAAACCTGCAGGGAGTTTAGGAACATGTCATCAGTCTCAATCTGTTCATGTCCTCCCACTAACTAACACACACTGCCATTCCTCCTGCTTTTTAAATTAAATAATTCTTCAAATCCACAGTTCCATTAAGATCTTGATTTTTGGGCTGTGATTCAGTTTTGTTGTTGTGTGTGGGGGATACTCAAAATGTTCCCACACTGCTGACTTGAATGTACCCAAGAGGTCTGCAACCTCTGTGTCTTGAGCTGTCACAGTTCCATCTTCCTACGCCGCAATACAAGATTGTGAACATTTTTTACTCCCCTAAAATTAGCAGGTGATTGAGTGTATTATTATTATTATTAGACTGTAAATATGGCATAGATCTCACCTGTCCTGATTCTTGCGGAATTCAGTCTTATCATCGTGGGTCTCGTACACCCAGCCCGGAGCAAAGATGGCTGTAGAGAAGTCATGCTTCCGAATGATTTCCAGTGCCTGCAAACAAGAAGATGCATTCTGTCAATGATCTGCTAGTGATTAACATGTATGCATAAAAAGACACATCTTATCTGCAGTGCGTACCTTGTTTGTTTCAAACATTCCTCCTACCACCTTGCCTCGGGCGAACACGTCTACCCCAACATAGATGTCAGCCTTGCGGCCTTGGACCCCACTGTAGTCGCTCATCCACTCTAGGTTCTGCTCTGTCCAGTTGTAGTTAGTGAAGAAACCATCACAGGCATCAAAAAATATCCTATTTTGAAGAGATTGAGATAAGGTGCTTGATCAGTAAGTAATGAACTGGCAAATTGTTATAATCACTATAGTTGTCTAAATTGACACATTGCAATGGTTCACCAATTAGTTTATATTGTAAAGATAAAGTTTAACTGTGACTCCCCTACCATTATATGGGGGCAGGGCAGCCCAGATGAAATACCTCTGTTACTAATTTTTGAAGTTTTCAAAACCTCAGGGAAATTTCTCTACCTGTTGGACTGGTTGAGTTCATTCTGCCAGTTTAGCTGTCCGTTCTCAGTAACACTGTCATACCAGAGGACCAGGCTGCCAGAGACTCGCTCGTGCATCTGGTCTGTCAGATAGCGCAGGAACAAAGGTGTGTTCTTCACCGCAACCTCCTGTAAGAAGAGAACAGCACACATAATCTGTGACATTATGTACTATAGTCAGCATGGTAAAGGTCAAGGTCAGATATTGAAAAGAGGACCCCTATAAAAATGTTAGTTTGAGTAAAAAAAGATTAAGTGTAGTCTTGGAATTATCTGCATTTATGTACAAGTTTGTCGTAATATATGGTAATTACTAGTCTAATTACATTAACAATAGCTAATTGGAGTCCTAAGTTAGAAAAAAAAAACAGTTTGAGGTTGCTATTCATAAGGTATGGTTCATCTCTGCTGATGTGAACCATGACATCATAAAAAAAGAGATCTCAGAAGACGTGCGATCAAAGAATTGTTGATTTGCATTTTGTCAATAAAAGAAGATGATTTAATACTGTGACTGCTCTCCCTTGAAGTGGGCACCCACCTAAAATACAACACAGAATGTTCAGTGAGGTAAACTAGAATTAGTTTCACGGCTGTATGCCTCTGCCAATCAGTTGCAGTTAATTAGCATGTGAATTCTTGAGCTTTGGCCAAAAACGTGTTTTGTGTGGTCACAGTAACCTTGACCTCATCTTGGAGTCCAAGTTTAAGACCAAGTTTGTGCAAAATTTGAAGAAATCCCCTCAAGGTGGGTTTGACACCTCACCTGCAGGAGGTCAAACATGTGCTTGTGAGGTCACGGTGACCTTGACTTTTGACCTCCAAAATCTAATCAGTCCACCCAAGTCCGGTCATTTAAGGCAAATTTGAAGGGATTCCTTCAGGGTGTTCCTGAGATATCGCGTTCAAGAGTTCACAAGTTCAGTTCAGTAAAGGAGGGGGGTTCAAAATTCCTCCTAAACATTGTCCCAGTCCAATCCACAGCCACCAGAAGCACGTGTTTGATATTACTGCTGCCAGAGGAGGTTCAACCAGTTTCACTAGACTTACTGCAACCAGTAGATCCAAAGGTTCACCTATTTTTTCCACCAGCACTGTGAATGTTTAATGGGTAGGTAGGTGTTTTATTAGCCTAAGCACATTGTGTAAGTCACGAGATCAGATAATATCACCAATTCATGCAGAAAACAGGTTCTAAGGGGTTCACAAAGTTTTTCTTGCCACTGTAAGTGTAAGCAGTGTGTGGGACTGTGGTGAGCACCAGTGTGTCTTACTTACACTGAGAGTGTTCTCTATGTTAATGAGCCAGCCATCGAAGCTGTAATAGTGGCTGATCTGGACTAATTTATCAGCTACTGCCCGGTACGACTCCTCCTCTTTCAGGAAGGCCTCACAGGCTGTGGCTCCATCCTTCCATTCTGTGATGAAAGTCCCTGGAAAGCAGGCCAATCACAGCAGAGCATTTGATACCTCAGAACATGAGGTACATGAAGCCTGAAGCCTGATTTTGACAGAACTGAACTGTCCTCTAAAACTCGAACCACAACTTGATTATTATGACATAAACTATGAAATATGAAGTCTGAATTGGACCTGGCATTTTGAGCGTTTTCACTCACCAATAACGACAACTCCATGTTTATGTGCAGCATTGGTCCACACAGCAGGAGGAATAGTCACCATGTTGTGTGTGAAGTAGTTGAAAATATCAATGGACTGCCAGTGGTAGAAGGCATAAGGAGCTTCTGCGCTTGTTCCCTGGACAAATCTTAACAACAGAAGAAAGCATGACATGGCATATGGTACATGGATGTGAAGAGATAAGGAAAGTGAAACCTCCATTAAATAAATAAACATCATAGACCCAAAACAGGCAACACTAGAGACTGTCTTGTGACTGGATCGCAGCCGTGACCTGTCACATCCATGTGCAGCGTCACGGTGTCCGACTCATGAGTAGTCACTGAGTATTCATGGGTTAGACCACACCCATCTTCAAACTTGTCCTTGATTTTGATCTCTTAGTTGTGACACTATTGTGGTGACAAATTCTGTATGTAGACAGGCAGACATAAACATCTGCAAAAGTACTCCAACCTCTTCTGTGGTAGTTCCTGCTACAGTGGATGTCTGCAAAACCACATTTTTCCATGACACATACACACACAAAGTCAGACTCACAAGATGAAAACAATACTAGCCCCTGCTGTGTAGGCTGGTAAAAATCCATCAGTGAAATCATTCCTACACTAGAAGTTATGACAGGAAAATACACTCCAAAAAACAAGCTGTAATATTTATGGTCTTCATTGGTGGTTATATTTTGCTGTATGACTGATGTAATGATAACACATTCCGTGTGCAGCTCAGGGACAGGTGAGTGCTGACTCAAAGAAGACTGATTTCTCTGAGTCATCTCGGTCAAATCTGAACACACAGCCATGATACACAGTGAATTAGTTTCAGTGTGACCTACACTTTATGAGAATCATCATTATCCAATGTCCATCGCAAAAAAACATTCATACATCTGCTTAGTAGTATCACAACTGCAGAACATGCCTAGGAATCATACTTTTTAGACTTTCTTCAATATCAAAGTTAATTCAGTGTTGTCTGTACATTCATCAGTAGATTAAAAATAGGTGCTTCTAATATTCTAAGGTGCTCTATGCTCTATTTTTGCTATCATTACATAGCCAACATTAGCATTACCAACTGTTTACTTAACAGTCTAGAGTAAATGCTGCCAGTTCAGCATCATATTGCATTCCTTTATTTGCCAAGAGCCATCTCCAGTGGTGGAAAGCAACACCAATGTTTTCTTTTCTCTGCTGAAGTTAGCATGCTAACCAGCTAACCCTGGCCCTTCCCATCTCGTAATACCACTTTGCAACAGTGAGTCATCACAGCATCCAGTCTGCCCTCAGTCCAACATGAGACGATGAAGAAGTGGCCAGAGGGCATATTCTAGCCTCTTCTCTTGTAAATGCAACAATGGCTGAAGCTCTTGGTAAGTAAACAGCTGTTAATGCTAACATTGGCTATGTAGCGATTTCAAAAACTTACATATGGCACCTTTAATTAAGCATATTTTTAATGGTCTCAATTTGCAAAATATAAACAAATACGACAGTTTACATCCCCAAGAGCATAATGGGAAATTTTGGTTCCACATCTTTGAAATGTGATTATCCCTTAAAATATAAGTAAGATAATTAATAATAGAAGTAACAAAATCCATCATTAATGTTTTCATATCTCAGTGTCAATATTGACATCACTAAGGCTCAGAATGTCCCATCTCAGTGTAATATCCCTTCAGTATCAGTTGCTCACTTTCAGGGAGCAGAAAAGTGGAGGCTGTTACGTGGTTTTGGAGTGGCATGTTCAGCATTTATATAGAGTGAGAGTTTAGTGTTTGGGTGTCCACATACTTTGGGCCATGTAGTGTATAGTCCCTCATTTTTTATAGCACCAAACAGTGCTCTTAAATCCTGAAATGTCCTTACAGCGATCTGTGACCTGTATTGAGTTTCTAAACTTGAGTAATGAGCTGGAAGAAAATGTTTTCATTTTGGGTTGCCATTACAAGATCAGGTAGTTTACCTTTCCATTTATCATAGCCACCATAGACCAGAAAATGTCATCCTTACAACACACTCCTAGAAGTTTTTATTTGGCCCTAAATATGCATCCATACCTGTCATCTAGATAGCCGCCCATCATGTCATGAGACACCAATGTCCGACGTGGACAACTGGCCAGAGGAGGCTCCCGAGGTGCCAGAGGTACTACTGCCACATTAAAAGGGTTTGCCTCACTTCGTTTCCATGACAGCAGCTCATCTAAAGTCTGAAGACCACAGCTGACTGGTTCGGTGGTATCAGCATCATAATTTTTGGCTGGTAGAGGGTAGGCCATGGCATGTAAAAGAAGTGTGAGAAGGTTCTTGAAGTTTACTTCAGACTCAGACTGTCCTAAAGGTGAACAACTAGTGAAATAGTCACCTAACCTGGTAGCAGTGAAGGTGTATAGTTGATAACTTCATGGATACTTGAATCCATGGGTTGTTCCAAGCAGGACTCCAACCTGGTGAAAGTAAAAGATGACATGTTAAATACCAAATGAGATTCATGCATTTTCTTGTGCTGCACATGGGAACCTAAGTAGTAAAACACTTACATCCTTTGAGGCCAGACAAATAAAGGTCTTGCAAATGTTAGCTCAGACTATTCACTTATTTGTCACTGTGATTTACCCTTTGAATGTCCAATGTACTTTATTTTACCCTTCAATAAATTAGTCCACAGCAAAATTTCTTTCATAACAAAAGTGTGTTTACAACTTCGTAAAGGCAATCAAGCAATTTCCACACATTTCTTCTCTGTAAAGTTGTAAAATGTTTTCTGTGACTCTGGTTGAGCTTTGTCAGGTTTAATCCCATTCAACTTGGTTTCATGATCGGTTTAACTGTCGAATTTGGGCAGGATTAAATGTTCTTGTCATTGAGCAGGATTAAATGTTCTTGTGATTGGGCAGGATTAAGTGTTAGTAGGTGGGATTAAATGTTTGACATTGAACCACACCGCATACAGCATGCTGCAGCCACGTACACCTCAGTGTGTTCAAGTCCAGACATTTGAATTCAACCACCATGTACAGCAAGAACTTTTGCCAGTATCTGACTTAAGCCTTTGTTATACTTGTTTGCTGATGCATTCACGGATAGCTGTGGACAGCAGGGACATCAAGGACACAAGACAGCTCATATGCAGTTGGTACCCCATGGAGTGCATGTGCAGTTAGTGTGCAAACCCTATGCAGCCAGGTCCATATGGACACAACAAAAATAGTGGTGCAAGAATGAGTCCTAAAGCCGGGAAATAAGTTAGCGCATCACATCCCTGAACCACTCTATATCACAAAAGCCCGGAGATAAGCATAGGGATGACAACCCGGATATAAACTTTTGTTGACCAACTTTTGTTGGTCATATGGTCACACAAGTTTATGCTACTTAAAAGTTTTGTTCAGTAAGATCATCTTAACAAATAAGCACAACTTTAATGATTTTTGAAGACCATATTATGCTGAATTACGGACACAAACGTACGGATTTACTGAATTGCGGAGACGTCGGCCAAGAGTTTCACGTGCACCACTCCAATGACGAATTTTACGTCACGCGGGCCCCTGCGGACCATCGAGTACTCGCGAATACGTTAAATATACTATATTAGAGAGCAGACATCCGGCTATTTCCTGAAGCCAGTGTGTAAACCCGATTCGTGTCGAACTCGCAAACATACCAGTAGAAAAGACTAGTTCGTTCATTTTAGGTTAGTCTCAGTTCAACAAAATCACTACTGACGTGAGACATTGAAAGGAAGTGAACAGCGATCTCCTAAGTACATTACCGGCTGGGTTCCGTCTTGTCCCTCTTCACGCCAGCATCGTCGTTATCCTCTCCGTGCTCCCGTCTTTTTCGCTGAGGAAGCTTATTTCCATCTACAATCTGTGCCATTTCATTTAATTCAGCTGAAAAGCCACGGGAATAATAAACTGAACTTAGAACAAGGAAATAGAAAGGTGTGTTTTAGGGTATTACCAGCAACGACAGCAAGACTTCCGACCTCAATCCTTCAGTATAAAAGCGCAATTTCCATAAAGCAAAATTAAAAAATAAAGTACTGCTAAATGTAGGGTTAGGGTTACATGTGACTTGTGTTGGTCCGTTATTTATTCTGTTATTATGTTAACTGAAACGAAAACAACTTGAAATATTGTGTTCTTTTTAAAAGGAGCTACCTGAGGTGAAACTAGGTTTTCGTTGTATTGCAGTTAATTCTATGTAGTGACTGGTTATTTTTATTGTGTATTTTCCAGAATTCGTATCGTCAGCTGTACATGATGGACTGAGGCCAGCTGGACAAAGGAGCCAGTCTTTTTGTTATTGTGCAGAACCAGACCATTTTACTTCGAGGAGATTAGTCCCTAGCAGAAAATAATGGAACAATAACACAGGGCAAAGATGGCGGCTGCACACCTGCGCACTCCAATGGGCAGTCCTGTTCTTTGATTAAGATTAAAAGCTAAAAAATGTTACATTGCAATCCAGCCAACATAGACTGCTACCCAAAATTACTGTCATTCAAAATTATGACATAAAGCTACTATGTGAAGCACGAGGAAATGTGACTCGTACCTTTAGAAAAGTTGTCTGTCTTTTGGTTTATTCTTCTTATTTGTGGTTTGGGAGTTAGGTGTGAAAAAGTGTTGATTTAAGCAAGAATGTTGCTGTTCGTCCTCCACACTTCCTCTGTTCATTTTTTGTTTACGTATTTATTCTTAATGAAATGTGATGATATATCTATACATGTAAGAACCCCTAGGCTCCAGCACTGTTGATAAACTGTACAGTAATCCCGGGACAAGGTAATAAATAGTTTTATTCAAAGCAATAGCAAACTCCTCTAGTTCACACTACAGCGTAGCAGGTGGCGGTAATGCATCTGTAATGCACCGCCATCAAGAAAAGAAAAGAAAAGGAGGAAAACGGCGAAGATGTGGCTGTTACCGATAACAGTATCTATTGGTTGCTCTGTAGAGAAAAGCTCTCTGGCAGTGTCCTCCCTCATCACCCAGCAGGGAAGTGATGTCAGACATAGGCATCGGGTCACTGAACAGGATCCTTACAGTGAACAGGGACAACAGCGAGAGGAAGAAGGTCCGAACGAAATCGTAAGCGGTAGCTCGTCAAAATCCATCTCCATCCGTGGAGAATTAAAGCTTACTCGTATCAAAACAGTGAGAGCATAAAGTACACTCTTAGACCTTTTTAACAAGCACCGTATTGCCACTGTATGTGTTAAGTAGTATTTTAAAACAAGTGGCGAAAGATTGTGAGAGCTGACTTCATCCGGAGACAACATACAGAAGACAGTTAATCGCTTGAAGAGATCCTCTGTGTTACATGTTTCGAGTGTTTTGCTTTTAAACAGACTTGGGCTTTAAATCTGAACATTATCTTATATTTTGGAGCTAGCGAGCGTGCTTGCTAGCCGATCACAGCTTGTTAATCATGGAGTTGAGAGTAGGAAACCGATACAGGCTGGGCAGGAAAATTGGAAGTGGATCGTTTGGAGACATCTATCTGGGTAAGTTGTAAGTCAAAGAAACCTGATACAGTGTTTCTATTTGTGTGCTTTTACAGCAACAACATGACGCGGTAAGACCTTACCAGCAAGTTTCCTTTCCGGGGTTTCCAAAACGAGCTGACAGTCAATCAGCTGTTCAGTGTTCGCAACATAAGCTACCAAGCTAGCATCTGTGTAGCTTTATAGCTAGCAGCAACAAAACGTCTGTTATGTTGTAATAACAGTAGGTGATCTATTTGTTCATCGTGTTCGACTTGGAGAACAGTTTGTCTGTTATAATGTGAAATCAATGTCTAACTGAACCGCGGTAAATACATGATTGGAAACTGACGGCTGCTGTGTTGCTAACCCTTTTATCACACATAGCTAGCTAATATTTGCGTTTCCTCTCTGCCTTTACTTACCAGGAAGCAACTGACCAGGCCCCAGGCTTTACTATTTAATGCTTGAAATGTTAACTAGCGTTTAACTACTAATGCCCAAATACAGTTGGTCGGTGTAATGCCGTAATAAGCACCCCTGCCGTGAAAACACGCCCGTAAAGTCAGGTCTAGGCAAAAAGAGTGATGATGGGTTAGGGTTTTGGGTTGGGTTCAAATAACGCCACACAACGTACTCCTGGATGCCTTTCACAGCAGGGGTGCTCATTATGGCAGAAGACCGGATCCGTTTTCTTCTCTGTTTCTCATAAGAGGTATCAGGAGTCTGTCTACATCGGTGGGTGTCAAAGAGGAGTATTTCTTTGGGAGGTTTCATGAGGTTTATTGGGATTAATCTAATTATCTTGAGTTCTCTCTGAAAGTAACAAATGATTAAATGTGTGAGAATGTCCAGTGTATTCAGTTTGGATCCTTGGGATTACATTTGAATTGGTGCTGCTGGTTGTTTACTGTGAGATGAGACGTGTTCATATATTACTACCTCTTATCTACAAAGTGCCTAGGGTGGTCACTTATTGATTTGATGATCTTTGTAATAATTGATTGGATTTGTTTCCTCTCATTGAGTGTAAAGCTGTTAGAGACTTACATTAGTGCTGGCAGCAATTAGCAGTTTTCAGTAGCAGTTCAGTTGCTGATGATAATGAGAAGTGCGTCATTACAGAGCTCTGAGCATTTGAGGTAAATCTGACACATCTTCCTGACATTGAGTTCTACTACTTTCATTGAATGCATCCTGTGATTGCCATATTGGAGGTCCATGGCTCTTGATAACAGGGGTTGAGAACAACTGATCATATATCTCTTAGCTTGCAGAGAACATCACCCTGGTCTAGCTAAAGCAATCTGTAATTAAACCACTTTACAGGACAATGGTGGTGTATAATGTTTAGTAGATGTGAGTGTAAACAAGAGATAAATTTGTTAAATATCTTGCGTTTGCTGTGTGAAAGAGGAATTAGAAAGTTTTCTCTGATGGTTAATGTTATATTTTACTAAAGGCTATAGTTTTGCGATGGTTAGAAAATGAGGTGGACTGCTGCCACCGCAAAACACTGTACAAAACTCTGAGATTCAATTGTGATGAATTTCTCAGTTCAAGTTTAGCTATTGATTTTCATAACATACAAAAATTGATGGAGACAAATGGCCTCTTGGAATAGTCAGATAGATACATCCAGAATTTTGAAAGTACCTGCTTTGAGGTTAAAGAGCTAAACACATGATTATACAGTAGGCTTTGTTTGCATATATATGACTATTGATTTGGTCATACTGTAGTACAGTGGCAGGGAAAAGTATGTAAACCCTTTTGAATTATCTGGTTTTCTGCATTAAATGGTCATAAAATGTGATCTGATTCTAGAGCTGACCCGAATGGTAAAGCTTCAGCGATCCTAAAAGTTGAGTGCCAGATATGTCAGGAAACTGGCACAAATCACCTGAAAACTCTTTCTTTGAAGTCACTCTGTCCTGGATTTCCCTTGATGTTTAAGATCCTGCTGTATCAGTCGGCTTCTACTGCCAACCTGATGTTATCCTGTAAGACACCTTGATAAACTCAGGAATTCATTTCCACTCTGACGAGCTTCCAGCACAAGCAGCCAAATTATGATGCTCCTTCCACCATACATGATCTTTGAACAGTGCCTTTTTAAACACCATATGTAGTGCTGCGTATTCTTCACAAACAATTCAACCATAGCTGGTTATCTGAGCCCTGCCCATGGTGACACTCCGACACAGAGAGCAGACTAGACGACAGGAGCAGCACGGCCAGCAAAACGTGTCTCAGCTGTTTTTTCTGTTCATTCAGCTTATGTGTTGTGACAAAATGCTCAGGCGCTACGCTCAAGTCTTTTAATAGTAGTTAAAATCCTGTCTTTTATTCATGTTGGCTAAAATGTTGGTGACATTCTTATGTAAACACACATGTATGTAAACTCAAAGGGCCATATCAGCAAAATGTTAATGGTCATGTTCATATATTGTAAGGATAAGTCGATAGTGTAATTATCGTGACAGATCTAGTGCCATCACAAAGCATTTAAAAACTGCTCTGGGTAAGATGGCAGACTAGCCAGACTGAGTGCTTTTCCTGACAACCACAGGAGAGTGAAGGTTAATTAATACATTAGTTGGATCCAGTCTGTCTTCCACATGACCTGGTGTTTAAGCTGACAGTGAGAGCTGCCAGCTGCTTACATAATCGCTTTGTGTTTTTGTCTTTACTCATGTCTCCCTCCTCTCCCTTCTGACTGGCTGGTGACTAATGTGACGCAACATTCTAAATAAGCCAGAACAGTGCGTGACTTTAAAATCAAAGTGCCTGACCCAGCATGTGGTTCAACCTTTTGAAATCAGACGGCAGTATTCTGTGCTCATGGTAATTTATTTTTGACATTTGAGACATTAAACTCAGGGAAGACATAAAACAAAAATTAATGGATTTCTAAAATGTGCAGAGAAAGTTAAAGTTTAACAGTGGATTTATGACTTGACTATGTCAACCTGATATTAAATGTAATTCTGTATCACAGTTAGTCCTACATTAATCCTCCCACGCAGTGTGTGAACTCAGTGTGTTTCAATAATGCTGACAATGTGTGAGCAGCTTGGCGTGTTGGGGCTGTCTGAGTGGATTCTGCTTGTATTGGTGTGAGAGTGTTTATTGGCAGGAGGAGGAGATGAGGTCAGCTCTTGGAACCAATCCTTGTACTCTCTGTGCTGTGTCTCAGTTCAAATGTGGACTGTCAGATATTCAGAACTGGTAGAATAGTATGTAATCTTTCAGGTTTTGACATGAGTGTCATGACAAAATATCACTCAAGAGTGCATAAGCAGTGAGTCAAGTGGCTGAGTCAGGATTTATTTCCACAAAATTCTCCTGTTGAATCACCTGTTGCTTCATCTGGTGTTATTTGGTGGGTGATGTGCACATTTGGTTGATGGTGAAACAAGCTACAGAAATCTGGTTGTTGTGTTTGTCTTTGTCCTCATTCCCTCAAGTGGAGGTAAAAAATACACCCCAGAGTTCCCTTGGCACTGTGTTTATTTTGTATTTTTGACATTGATGGACATTGGCTCTATGTGAAAAATGCAACCTCCTAATTTGGGCTGGGTGTCAACCCTCACTGCTTGTTTGGTACTGACCAAATAGCACCAAGTATAAAAAAACTGTCAAGTACCATTGAGAATCTGGTTAAATTTGTTTTGATAGTTGCTGAGTTAAATAAAAATGTTGCTAATGTTAAACATTTTAATGTAGGCAGGATTCATATATGCTTATCTTAAAAGCAATAATTCAACTTTTAGGAAAATATTCTAAATTCATTGTCTTCCTGAGAGTTAGACAAGAGGACTAAGTATTTTCATTATCAGATAATCTACTGATCACTTTCTTCATTGATTGTTGTCAATGAAACATGAGAAAACAGTGAAAAATGATCATGGTGATCTCATTAAATGTTTTGTATTGTCCTACCCCTATAGGGGTAGACAGCCTCCCTTGCTTTGCCCAAACAAATCCACCTACCACTACTTTTAAAGCTCACTAATTAACACATTATATTTACTTTGACTTAATCTGTAAAACAAAAGGCTCTGTCAAAAGAATGAAGGGTCAGCTGCAAAAACATTCAACCTGGCTTAGTGTTTGCTGCAGTGCAATGAGTAGATTTACTTTAGGTTTACTTTACTGTTAAAAGAACTGTGTAAGACATGCTTCACAAATTGCAAGGGTTTGATATTATGCTGCTCAAATTTAAGCTTGCACTCAGTATTTCAGCGTAATATCTATTTTATTTGAAATTGATTGTGCTGAAGGACAACGCCTGAACATACAAAATGTGTATCTGTCCAAATACTTACGGTCAGGGCAGTAACTAGGTAAACTGAAATGGTTCCAGCTGTGTATGCAAAAAGGGATGGGTCTGCTTACATAGGTAACGCTAACAGTGAGGTTGTTTAGAGCTGTAACAATAACAAAACTTAAGACATGCACAGACTAATGCTAGGTGGTGACTCAGTTTTCCAACTGATGAGGCATTTTGCTGCTGTCTTTGTGTTCATGGACCTTTGTAGTCTGATTCTGTGAAGAGTTATGGTGTTTATAGTTATGTTGACGTCAAACAAATTTTGAAGATGAGAAGTCTCGTATGAGTTTTCTTTTTCTTGCATTTACCAAGCAAAGGGCTCACTGAGTAAGTTTTTATCTCCTCTTTAAGTATGTGCACACCATTAGTGACATTTCAGGAATATGATGTGGTCCTTGTCCTATAACCATAGGTCGTACAGGTGAGGTTCAACTCCAAACTTTGACCTTCTCTGTGAGATGTGTTGCCACTGCTAGCTCACACCTCTCCAAGTATGCTGCTGTAGTATTTGGGAAGGGGAATGTTAGCATACTGTGGTTGGTCTTACTTGCCTCACATCACATCATTCATCTTGTGCTATCTGTGTCTGTGCTGTGAATTTCTGAGTGACACTTCAGAATAACTTTAATTAGAACTAGGCGTCTGTGTTCATCTTGATCATTTTAGGTTTTAGTGGTGATTATGTGGGATGGTTTAATTGATAAAAAGGTTTTTAAATATTTGCATATTTAAGATTTCCAACTCACCAGTTTGCCTCTGTTGCTGTTATGAACCAGTGTAGAGGGATGTGTCTGAACATGTCTCACCGGCAGCGCTACTCAGGATAAAAACATACCACATATGTACACACTGTCCTACTTATAACACACTCGCACATACACACACACACAGCCTCAATGGGGGGGACTGCATTCCCCAGAAAAATCTGTCCAGACAAATCACATTCTTACAGTGCAAGAAAACAGACAACAAAATGAAGTGTATTGCTCAGAATGTGAAGAGCCTTTGCAGACATTTTCACTAATGTTGCTAATTAATTAATTGATTGATTGCAAATAGAAAATGAACTAAAAACTTGTTAAATATGTTAATGTAACATTAGATGGATAATTACAGTGGAAGTGCACTACAGCCACCTTGTGATGGGAAACAGCATAGCAGTAGTTAGCACCATACTGCAGGAAATTTGGGGAGGGTTCAACGGTATCAAAAATTGGATACTACCCAATCCCCTTAGTGTTTTATGATAATATGCCATGTTGGTTTTTGAGCTGTGACATACAACCTACTGTTTACACTCTCTACACTTGACTTTTTGGTCATCTGTTGGAAAGTAATAAGTATTACAAAATTCAGCCCAAGCAGCCTCAGTTTCTTTCAGCAAAAAGGTTGGTAACACAATAATAATCACAATGTCCCAGTCACTGCAGTGAACCAGTGTTTCCATTGAAAAAAGATGTGATCTGTTCATCAGCGCAGTCCTGCTGTGATCAAAGCGGAAGTAATTGTGCATTTGTCATTGTGACGACTGTCAGACATTGGCTACAGGTGGCGTCGTCCATCGCTTAAATAACTACATAAGTATTAAATAAGTATAAAAAGTATAATGTTTGGCACACTGAAGTTAGCTGGAGTCATGTTCTTAATTGTGTGGCCCTTTCTGGTGAGTGCAGTTTAGCCTGCCGTCATACATGGAAATCAATGGTGCTGTTGTTAGCCTACATGATTGAACAGCCTCATATGAGACTGTGTGTGTGTGTGTGTGTGTGTGTGTGTGTGTGTGTGTGTGTGTGTGTGTGTGTGTGTGTGTGTGTGGTGTGTGTGTGTGTGTGTGAAATGTGATTATGTAACTTGGTGTCTGGTTGCTCTGTTTACGTGGTGGGAGCTGGACCCCATAACCATATTTAGGAAGAAACCAGCTGAAACAGATATTTCAGATCACACAGAGCAGCAAAGAGTGGTCTAGGCAAGCACTTCCCCAAATCCTCTTGTCTGTTGGAGTCAGATGGAGTTAATGGTGACTGTGAGGAATGTGGACTGCATGCAAGTAGATACATGAAAGAAGAGTAGGGTACATGCAGTACACTGTTGATTTCTCTTCCATATTGGCCCGCTTTGCTGTGTTAACCACCATATTGTCTTGTGTACTCAAGCAGGACTTCTCAACTTTAATCATCACCTAACTATTTGTAAAAAAATTTATACAAACTGTTGACAAGGCAAACTGTCTATTATCTTTTTTTTTTTTTTTTTAACCAAATTTAGTTAATTGTTAATAATATTAATACTCCTGTGACTTGTCAATGTGTCATGCTGCAGATTACATACTGTTACATTTGATGATTATAATGCATAATGAATATACAGAAAATGTAAATGTTAAACATTCCAAGTATGCCAAAATAATACAGTAATATGTGATGTGTTACCTTGGAACTAACGTCTGTCTGTGTCTCTCTAGGTACTGATATCTCAGTTGGAGAGGAGGTAGCCATCAAATTGGAATGTGTGAAGACCAAACACCCACAGCTCCACATAGAGAGCAAAATCTACAAGATGATGCAGGGTGGAGGTACTGTATACCCTAACACACCATATATGCTTATATCCTGAACTGTTCTTCAACTCCAGCTCACTTTACTGTTCTGCTACCCCATTTATTCATGTAGTGTTGACACAGCCAGAAAGAGAAGAATTTAGCACTGACCAGCAATCCAAATCTTCACTATTAATTTATAACTTCTAAGTTATAAGCCGCCCTTATGCCACTTCAAACAACTCCTAATTTTAACCACTTTTGGAAATTGGCTGCTAATTTAATTCATTAATTTAATTTAATATCTTGAATAATATCCATACTAAGAAATAAACTCTTTTAGATGTGGTATTGTTGCAGGTTCTGTTAGGAATAATAATAATAATCAGTGTATAGCAACAACTTATGTTCTTCTCTATTCTGTATTAATGGTGATGCCACATAAACTGAGTTAATACTGATAGCAAATAATAGGGGCGACAGTAATAATCCTATAGTAATAATAATCCATCCATGATGTAAGATTAGAATGACTATTAAGGTCTTCACACCTATAGATTTAGAACATAATTTGGATTTATTTGGGTAAGGCACAACCATACGGTACCTGGGGTTATATACACTTAAACCCTCAGAACTTTGGTGTTACACTACTCTGGCTCACAAGTCATTGTACTGTTGATCATTTTTCTCCACTAGCATGCAGCTTGTAATAAATACCTATGCCTAAGACATCCAGATTCCTGGTGATTGTCTTTTCTCCAGCTCCAGCGCACTTTCCTTATGCCATCTGCCCAAATATAAAACCTTAGCATGTCTATGTAAATACATGCATAAATGCGCACAAGATGCATATTCTCACCCACTAAATTCTCATAATCACAAGTCTTATCACTTCACAAACATTTAGTCACTATGATAATGAGTTAAATAGAAAAGGAAAAGAAGAGAAAGTGGCATTTGAAACACTTCCTAGATAAGAGATGAGCTACAGCTCTTGCACTATCCACAGGACTCTGTTACTTACCAATGTTGATCCTTTCCTCACAGTTCAGAGATGTCCTTGTTAGGTCCAACCATAGTACTTGTCGTCCCTGGACTGTTTATCAGATATTCATGAGGGCCACTCTCTTGATTCTGACTGTGTAGTTCAGGACAATGGTGATGAGGTCCATGGTAGCTGAATGGTGCCTGATCCCTGGCAGCTTTGCAGTGACAGTAAAGTTGTCATCTGGCGTCCTTACAGAAAGGCTGTGATGTCACCTGCCAGTTTTTACATCTCCCTCCATTCAGAGTGCTTTTCTCAGCAGTGCGTATACTGCTACAGCTGAACTTATTCCTGGTTGTTCTAGAATATTTTCTTTTCCCATTCATCTTTCCGTGTCCTCACGTTTCCCTCTCAGGTCTTCCACTTGTTTTTTTTTTTTTTTTTTAGATCTGTCCCTCTTCAAACCACATTAAGAGCCTCTCCTCAACATTGTTCCCCTTCATTGGCTCAAATTTGGATTGAACAGCAGCAGCATTGTTCATAATTTCAGCCTTTATCAGCCTCAGTTTTTTTAGTATATCAAAATCTTTGGCTATATTTATGGATACATCAGCATGCACAGCAGGAATCTTGGTTCAGTGTCTGTCCTCTATTTAGAAAAAGTGTTGTAGATGTTGCTGGAGCCACAGTGTCATGTTTCAGACTGTTTCTGCTGGCTGACGATTTCACTCTGGCCTTATTTGTTTTTCTCTGTCTTCATAGTAAACAGCCTCTTTCAGTGAGCATGTACTGTAGAAGAGGTGGTTTGTCTCTGTAAGAACTATTGTGCACACACATGCATCTGTATTTTTGTTCCAGCATGCTAGGATTTACAGGGGCATGGTGACTGACCCAGACTGTTGGATGTATTTGTGTTTGTATGAATATAAATAGCTAATGCAGTCTATCAGTGCTGAGCAGCAGCATTTTATTGCTGCCTGCCTGTAGAAGGAAATGCCATATGGCCTCTTTGCCCTGGCAACGTCAGCTAATTACCAGACACAACTAAACCAGCTGGCCTCTCTCTTAACACCCCTCCTGTGTGTGGGAGCAGTATATGCATGATCAAGCCACTGAATTTTTGCCATTTTTATTCTCTACAGTAGCATTACACTAGACTGTCAGACATTTTTCTGGTCTATGATAGTAGTATAGTGTAATATCTGATTAGGAACATAGAAGCAATAATGATATCTTCCTCCTCCTCTTTTGCTCTTCTAGTCCTTGTTGACATAATTGCATCACATCATTTCTGTTGATTTGCCAACTCCACATTGATGGTGCCAGTGTCCTCTTCTGTCTTAGACTTTTATTGTCATTCAGTATGCAGCAAGTGTATACAGAACAAAATTTAGTTTGCATAGGTCTCAGTTTTTACAGTTCCAGTGTAGTGCAAATTTATGTGCAAAAAATTCTGCGAGCAGAATGGAAATAAATATACGTAAATCTTAAATATGTCTCATGTGGATTCAGATCTGGCGACTGGAGAAGCCACTGAAGTACACTGAATGCACTGTCGTGTTCATGAGACGGCTTTTGCTTTGTAACATGTTTGTTTATTATGCTGGAAATAGCCATCAGAAGATGGGTAAAGTGTGGTCACAAAGGAATGCACACAGTAGTACTCCAAAAGGCCATGGCATTCAAATGAGGATATCTCCAGAGTGTGCCAAGAAAGCATTCCCCACACTATCACACCACCACCACTAGTCAGGATCATTGACTCAAGGCAGGTTTGGTCCATGCATGTAATATATGCCATTGATGCCAAATTCTGACCTTATCTTCTGCATGCCTCAGCAGAAATTTAGAACCATATTAAGCTACACTTTTCCACTTTTAAACTGTCCAGGTTTTGTAAGCCTGTGCCCACTGCAGCCTCAGATTTGTGTTCTTGGCTGATGGGGGTAGAACCTGAAGTGGTCTTCTGTTATTGTAGCCCATCTGCCTCAAGGTTCGATGTGTTGCGCATTCTGATATGCTTTTTATCTCACCACTGTTATAAAGAATGGTTATCTGAGTTACTGTAGCCTTTGTCAGCTCAAACCACTCTGATCAATCTTCTCTGACTGCTCTCCTCAACAAGGTTAACTAGAGGTCAGTTTTCAGTCAAATATGGGGTCGAAACTTATGGAACCATTCGCGATGTTGATTACTGCACGTAATGCAGAAAACTAACAGAATGTTTACTGCTTGCAACTGCTGCATGTGCATTACTGTGCCATGCTCCATTTGTTCACAACAGCAACAGTTTGTGAACTTTCTGATTGCACTTCATATGCAGACATAACGGATTGGTATTTTAATGCTGTTCCAGGGTGAGAAAAGAAATCATTAAATTCCATTCATGCGCTTGGCAGCCTGTGCATACAACTGATAATTACATATACACTCCAGTTGGCAGTTTATCAGGTTCATGTAGCTAAAAGTAAAGCAGTCTAATACAACAGTCCTGCAAGAAGGTTATAATGTTTAGTTGTTAAAATTGAGAGTTGTTGATTCAGCTGTGTGATCATTATGAAGGATATAGTGTGTGGTGCTGTTGAGCTGTATTGCATTATACAGAAAGACTTTATTTAGCAGTAGTTTTGTGTTGGAGCTCAGTGTTTCCCCTACTGTTGTCTTGGAGCCTGTCCTGCCAACATAACCCCACACCCTCCCAGGAAACCAAAGGAAAAAAAAATCTGCTAATTCTTATGTTGGAGAAGCTGCAACCAGCATATTATTGGCATTTTTACTTCAAAATTGTTAACAAAATAGTATCCTGTTATGTTTGATTAATAGACCAATCATTGCAACTCTTGTGTGTAAATGTATGATGACTAATGTGTTGCAACAATGACACATTATCTTTGGGAGGCCTGAGAGTATTGTGGGTAAACATAATTGTAGTCCTTTTTTCCCCAGACTCCCAGAGGAGTCTCTGTGGTCAGCCCTGATTCACACTTAGACATTGCTCAAAGTTATTTGTAGCTTATTTGTACAAGGCTATATGAAGTCCTAATTTTTACCAAGAATATGACCATAGTCAGACTGGCTGTAGGGACAACCATGACAAATTGGTAGGCCAGTGGACAGTCAAAATATTTTACCTGGCCTGTCAGTGTCTTTACCAGCCCTCTCAGTGTGCCTGTCATTCAGGATGCACATGAGAGTGGTCTGCGTGCAAAACTCAACCCAAGCTTTTGACTATACTAACTGCTTTCCTTAGCCATTTGAGTGGAGACGTCGTTTCCAGTTCCATATTGGTTCAGCAGACACACAGGAAGAACAGTTTACCAAAATGAAGAAATACACAGTGGAATAAGTAAGTACCCAGTTGTAACCCTTTCCCCTGTTTTCTTCTATTTTCTGCCTTCAATCCTCCAGTGGGTATTCCAACAATAAAGTGGTGCGGGGCTGAGGGCGACTACAACGTGATGGTGATGGAGCTGCTGGGACCCAGTCTGGAGGATCTGTTCAACTTCTGCTCTCGGAAGTTCAGCCTCAAGACAGTCCTGCTAGCTGGCTGACCAGATGGTGAGAGCGAGGAGGGGAAGGGAGGAGAAAAGATGGCAAAATGGTTTTGCCTAATGTCTTAATTAATGTGAAGGCTATCAACATGACTACCACTGTCAACCTTTACATTTTCATTGTTTTCATGTCATTTTCATGCTACGTGGTTCATGGTTTTTGTGGCATATAAGGAATAGTTTATGAAAATCTAGTTATTCCCTTTCTTGTCAAGAGTTATATGAGAAGATTGACACCACTTTTGTGACTGTAAGAAAAAATATGAAGCTACTGCCAGCTGGAAACAGGGACGCTGGTTAAGGCAAGTTCGATCAGTGTTACCACTGCAGGATGCTGAACTGGCCTTTGTCCTGGTTCTCCCCAAACATAACAAAGCAGTTGAGGGTATGAGGTGAGATATGGAACACTCAGAGTTTGCTGATTTGTCCTGTTGAGGGAGACTGTTCCATTACCTTGGAGCCAGGGCAGTAAAAGTTACAGTTTCTCATCTAATTCTGAGCAGTCAACAACACAGCACTGATTATCCAACATAATCCAAAATCCCTAAGTTTGTTTTGAATTTAAATTTATTTTATCCAGTTCTGATTTTACTCAGCCCCTACCAGAGCTCAGTTTTAAGCTCGCTAGTTCTATGCATCCTCACACGGTGCTGTCTGCAACTGTTGACGCTGACATCAGCTTCACTCCTGCTCTCCTGCTCTTCCCTCTAGATCAGCCGTATTGAATACATCCACTCCAAGAACTTCATCCACAGAGACGTAAAGC
The DNA here is from genome assembly GCF_001640805.2 of Lates calcarifer. NCBI lineage: Eukaryota > Metazoa > Chordata > Actinopteri > Centropomidae > Lates > Lates calcarifer. The sequence goes on from NC_066843.1 coordinate 22,292,734, forward strand.
CAGATAACTTTCTGATGGGGCTGGGTAAGAAAGGCAACCTGGTCTACATCATCGACTTCGGCCTGGCCAAGAAATACCGCGATGCCCGCACACACCAGCACATCCCCTACCGCGAGAACAAGAACCTGACTGGCACTGCCCGCTATGCCTCCATAAACACACATCTGGGCATTGGTAAGACCTGTCCTTATAGAGATAAAAATAAGATACTGACTGCCATGAATGGATAGATTATTCAGACCATGAAATCATGATCTGACTTTTATGTTCTCTTTCTCTCTCTGACCATAGAACAGTCCAGACGGGATGACTTGGAGTCATTGGGATACGTCCTTATGTACTTCAACCTGGGTTCTCTGCCCTGGCAAGGTCTCAAAGCAGCCACCAAGAGGCAGAAGTATGAACGCATCAGTGAGAAGAAAATGTCCACACCCATTGAGATCCTCTGCAAAGGATACCCATGTATGTTTGCCTGCCCCCCCCCAATCTTCCATGAGTTCTGTACCGCGTTGAAGATTTTTTGTATTAACGTTAAACAAATCCTTCACTACTCTTGTGTTAATTCCTCTTCTCAGAGAGTTTGTGAGTGCTTCAGTCCTTATCACTGCTTTAGTGTCAGAGGAATCAGTCTGAACGTTCTTATCCTCTTCATCCCCACAGCGGAATTTGCCACCTACTTGAATTTCTGCCGCTCTCTGCGGATTCGACGACAAACCAGACTACTCGTATCTCCGCCAGCTCTTCAGGAACCTCTTCCACAGACAGGGGTTCTCCTATGACTATGTCTTCGACTGGAATATGCTCAAATTTGTAAGTTGCATCGCATTGAGGGGGACTCATTTCACGCTGGCATTCACTGCATGGTTTTCACTTCTAGATTGATTACAGTTGACTGGGTCTTTTCAGATTGCCTTTTGTAATACAGACTCAAAACTCCATTCATAGCATTTCTGCTGACATCAAGACAGCTGTGAACTTGTGAGACAGAATAACCTCAGCTCAAAGGTCCACTTAACAGCTTTGTCTGAGCTTTCATACAATTTAGTCAACACATACAGCACTGCTCACTTTAATATATATATGTAGAGTTGATGCAGCCTGTGTGCAGTGTGGCATGGCAGACATGATGTATTGCACATACTATATTACCTCCCCTGAGGTGACACACCACCAAGCCTCTTATTAAGAGGCTAAAGTTAAGAGGCTATTCAGCATTCAGGTAACATTTTTTTCACTTGCAGATATTAAGCAACGACTTTAAACGCTGTGTGTGTGTGTGTGTGTGTGTGTCTGTCTGTCTTTCTGTGGCTGTCTGTGTGCATGTCAGGGTGCCAACAGGGCTGTGGAGGACGCAGAGAGGGAGCGTCGGGAACGGGAGGAAAGGCTGAGGCACAGTAGGAACCCAGGAGCCAGGGGTATGGCAGCAGGCCTCAGGAAGAGCCCGGGCAGCTCAGGACATCGCAGCCCCCTCCCCACTAAACCCCACCTCACACACAGGTTAACAAATGCACACACACTTTTAACAGGGTTAGGGAAAGCAGACATCAACTAACTGAAAGCTTTTTCAGTTGTTTGCATCAGGGCTGACACGAATACTTCAAAGTGTTAGCCATTGCCATGGTAACTGACATCCAAATCAGTATTCAATGCTTTGTATTTTGTTTTTCGTATATATTTTTTAGTTACTATTAATATTACATATGCACGAGCACATAAATCCCAAGTAGCCCATGAAATAAGAAATTTTTGATTCCCAAAAAGCTGAGCGCCAGATATATTAAAAGCAAAGAAAACTACAAGCTTGGCAAATCACCTGAAAACTGCAAATAACCTGACCTAACAAAGTTGTCCCCTCCCCATAAGTTCATTTTCAGCTGCCTATATTTTTCAAGCATGGCTGTTATGGCTGATTTATTTTAGACATAAAGGCAAAGTTACTAAACCACTACACTCTAGGCTTCTCCATCCACAGATAGTAATAATGTGACCTTTTATATCTTCATTTGTCTTTCAGGCATGGAGAAAGAGAGGAAAGTGAGCATGCGTCTTCATCGTGGAGCACCTGTCAACATTTCGTCCTCAGACCTGACGGGGCGCCAGGACACATCCCGCATGTCCACCTCACAGGTAACACACACACACACAAATATACACACATGCAGACAAAAAATGTATGAAATCTGTAACTAGGTCATACTTATCAAGCTACATAGTTCTCAGCAGGACTCACTTGGTGGGAGTTAAAAAGAACGAAAGGGGGAATTTGCTTTGAACAACACTACATTATGTAAATTAATGATCTCTGCCCAATTGCATAACAATTGACGCATCTTCAGAAAAGGAGCCGTATATTGCAAGAGTACATACAGTGTGTATCAACACGTACAAACAGACAGTGTATGAAGATAAAGCACTTCCCTTTTCATTTGTACCAAATGTTTGTTCCCTATTTTTTCATTTGACAATACAAAATGAATCACTGACCAGAAGCAACCAGAGTTTTGTAACATTAGACTTCTTTTTTGGACATAGTTTCTGTTGTTTGAGGAGGAGTAAATGATTCTACTCAAAGACTGATATTTGAACTCAATAGCAAAACAAATGCACCCCTCATTTCTGTGCTCCTTCAGAAGCTCTGCTATTCATGGGCGAGCATTGCCAACAACACTGACAACTAAGCTAGCTTACTAAAAAAGAAATCTGGTGGAATCCAGAATCTTACATAGCATGGAAGTGAATACTCTTTATTATTGTTGAAGCAAAATAAACATCACAAGACAGAATGTTATCCAACAAGTGATATGTACACAAATACAACATCCAAAACAATCGAGTGAGAACCAGTGAGTTAATTATTTAGATTGATTTTACAAAACTACAGTGACAACAGAGAAGTTTGTAGCTAACAAGGAAGATAATGTTAGCTAGATAGCATTTTGATTTATGTATCCATCAAAATAACTCACTGTGCCAAACAAACAAAAAAAAATTCAATAGGTCCTCTCAACTATAAAACAGACCAATAACATGACAGCATGCAGAGAGGATGAGGTGGTTTCCCATTGCTAGCACACCAGCTCCAGACAGCAATGACTACAACTCTCCTGCTACTATAGCTGACATCACACCAACAACATATCTTAGCGAACTAGAAAATAAGCAGAATGTCCGTGTGCAAGTAATTTAGTTGGTATTATCTTACCCCAGCATTAGCAAACGCATCAGAACAGCTCTGACCTACGGGCTCTGTGGAACTGCAAAATGAATACATGTTAACTCACCTGCCAAGCAGAAACAGAGCAACCTACACATCCGTCTTCGTGTCTTTCAAGTCTTGGAGGCATAGTTGGATTGACCATCAGGACTACCAGGACAAATCCCATTGGACCACAGCATCAGTGGACCATAAAAAAATTTGTTTAGTTTTTTTGTTTTTTGTGTTTTTGTGTTTTGTTTTTTCTCTTTCATTAATGATTAAAAAAGATAATGGGAAATAATGAAAATATTGTTGATCTGTCATTTTGTGTATGTGTGGTTGGTGTTATTCCCTTTTTCTTTTTTGCAATAAATGTATTGCATTTTTGCATAATTTAATGGTTTGGCTGAATAGTGAGACAGGAAACACAGGGAGAGAATGGGTGTGAAGATTTCCTGTTGGAGAATTGGTTCTGGTTACAATGGTATCTGTTTTATACCACTCAGGCAGAGCAACTTCACAAACCCTTTATGTATTGAAAAAAACATAAACACATATTGAAACCCTGACACAATGCCTTGCCCCTGTGGTTACATGGCATTACAGCCTCCAGTGCAATAAACACCATAGACTGGGATCAAAATCAGTTGATACTGTAATGATGTGACTGTGCATATAATTTATTACTGCTTTCTCCACCCATCTCCAGTCTTTGTGCTGAGTTAAACTAAATGGCTGCTGGTTGTAGCTTCATATTTAACAGACATGAGAGTGGTATCAATCTTCTCATCTAACCTTTGCTAAGAAAGCTAATAAGCATATTGAGCTCTCCTAAAGGATTAGGCCATGCACCCCTTCCTGTAAGTTTGTCCTGATTGTTAATAATATCGTCATAAAAATAGAATTTTTCATCTGTCCTCTGCAGGCTCTGTCCCGGGTCACACCCAGCGGCCTACAGTCTGCGGCTCCACGATGAACTCCTCCCATCCACCCATGCACCATGGAGGCCTCAACATGCAGCACACACACATACACTGGACTCTTGAGTGATGCAGAGGGCTGCCAACCAATGTACAAAAGTCTGGCTGCACTCTTGTTCACTTGACAGTTGAAGAGTTGCACAGCCAGGAGTGTGTTTGTGTGTGTGTGAGAGAGATGGGTGGGTGGAGTACAGTTTGGTTGCCTTAACCACCTCGGCAAAGTAGCAGCCACAGCCTCCCTTCTTCTTCTCCCTTGGAAGATGTGGAAACACTCCCCCTCTTCCTCCTCACTGTTGATGAAGCCATGGATTCACTTTTCTCTGGCATCATGTTTTTTTTTTTTGTTTGTTTTTTTTTTTTAATCTTTGGTTTTACTTATTTTTATTCTTTAGCATTAAACTTCCTCTTACACCAGCTCCACTGGTCAGACTTTACAAGGGTTTGAAAATAAAGAATGGCAAGTCTCTTAGTTATTGAAAATAGTGTGTGGGACTTTTTTAAATTCTAAAATCAAGAAGACGCATGATCCATCATGGCAGTGTTAAAGGACAGTGCCTAAGCTCTATTTTGTGTCCTGAAAGACTGTTTAAATACTTAAAGTCAACCATTTTTCTTTTATAGGTGTTTTAGTTTAACATTTAAAGGTAGGATAACTCCCACTGTTTTTAAAATGGGACAAATGATCTCATTGATGTTTTATTTTTTAAGCTGATCCCATAGTGTGATTGCTTTTGTCCCCCCTCAGGTGTGTTGGAACCAGGAGAGTGTGGTAAATCTAAAACATGCAGCATATTTTCTTTCTGTATTCAGGTTGGGACTGCAGAGTACTGTTTGGGAAAGCTGTGAGTGGAACAGTGAAATAGTTGGGGTGTCAGTCTTTCCACGATGAATGGATGAGATGTTGTTTTTGTGCATAGTGATGTAGTTTTTGTGAGTTTGTGTGATCATGTCTAGGGGTTCTACATGTTTAAACAAAGGGTGTGTGTGCGTGTGTTTAAAAAAAAAAAAAAAAAGTCTCTTCCAATCTAATGATACACACTGGAATTTACAGCTTTACAACAGTAGGACAGAGCGTAACATTTTTAATTGTCAGTTTGCATGATTATTTTGGTGAAATGCATTATATTATAACACAGCAAACTGCTCTATCATGAGTTTGGTCAGAATCAGACAGTGTCCTGATTCATTACATTCAGCCTTATCCTGATCTGTAATATGTGCCATGACACAGTATTTTACCACATGGTTGCACATTGCACAACTAAAGTACAAGATAGTTCAGGTGAAAGGCGCTCACCTCCAGGATTACTACTCAGCCTGTAAAACAATTTCTAATGTCTTCTGATGCTCTGGAAAAGCTTTCACAAAAAAATTGTATGGAGTTGCATTAAGCTGCTGTTATACTTTCTGCTTATAAACGGGTCTGCGAGGGTTCACGAGGGTCCATATGACATAAATTTCGTCATCAGGTTGTATACACAAGGCGCTTTGCAGACATCTGTGTGCCCTCCAATTTGTTGTGTCCACAGATTTATCTGTGCTGCTCTGTAAGGCCACTGTGTTTTAAGGCCCACCTATTGTGCATGCCCTACTCCAGGTGGACTAGAAAGTAATATAGTAAGATACTACCACAACCTGGATGACTGAGAACCTACACAGATGTAGTATAATAAGAACTACACATCCATGTTCTCTGTAGCTGTCCATATGTGTGTCCTTAAGGAAGTATAATTGAGGCCATATGGTATATGTAGGATTAAGTGTGTCTGGAGCTTGACTCATTAGGGGACTTGTATCTTAGCCTTAGTTGCCTCTGTTCTGACATTCTTCTTTTCATTTGTTTTTGAAAGTCCTGCAACATTAAAAAAAGGTAATGCTAGAGTATTTAAAAGATGCACCCCAGAATTTGGTACTTTGCCCACACATTTTCCCAAGTTGAACTTCAAGCATTAGCAGTGAGCTGGCACATTATTTGGGAGCTCTGTTGGGCACAGTAAGAAAACTAGCCTGTATGCCAGCTTTCTTTTCATGTTTTTTTTTGTTTTGTTTTGTTTTGTTTAAAATCCGATTTAAAAGTGAAAATTTTACATTAGCTGTAACTGCTACTATCTTTTTCTAAAAACAAAAAATGTTTTCATGTTGAATTTTAACAGCTGGAATAGATAAAGCACAACAAGGTACATATAAAGGACTGAAATCATCAGGCTTAAAGTAACTGATTTTAATTAAAGGATGCCTCAGTCAGTGATTTTTCAGACCAACTCAGGCCATCCACATATGAAGGTCAGATGAGCGATACAAGAGTCCAGGTAGAAAATGGACTTTTATGCTTTAACGTCATCTTAAAAGGAAGCGAGGAGGTTTTGGAGAGCTGTGAACTGAGTGTTGTCTAAAGAAAGGAGGTCACAACTGAGTCCCAACAATACCAGGCCTCAACAAGCCTCAATTGGCTCTTCTTGGCTAATCGTCTTTCTTTCAAGAGGAGACATCATTTGAACAGCTGACCAATGTGATTAATGAATGCTGCATATTTTGAAGTAGAGAGTTCGTTGATCTGGTAGACTGGTTCCAAAATATTGTAGGCCATGTTCTGTAGTTGAAGGGGAAGGGGGTTGTAGTGCTAAATTGTACATGTGTGTTCTGTTGTTGTGTATAGGTTATGCCTGCTCTGTCTACCACATCCATATGAGCAACTGTTTTGGATGATGATGACAGTGTGTGAAGGGACAGGGAATGCTTCACTCCATTAGAGTTCTGCTAAGGCAGCTTTTTAAAATATACTTCACCTGTGGGCTTGAAAAACCAACCAAAAAAAAATTTAACTCACTTATTTGTCTCACTGATGATGGCTATGATAAATGCAAGTACACTTTACATGGTAGTTTACTTTTTCAGTCTGTTCTGTCTGCTTTACACTGTTATTTCTTCGTTTTGTCACCACTTGTGCAATTTGCTTTTAACTGTGCAGTGGAGATGGTTGCTCATATCCCACAATGCATTTCTTCACTGTGGATTCATGGGAAATCTTTGTCTTTCCACCTTATGACTTTTGCTCCTCACTTGTAATACCACTGTATTTGTGTATTTTAAAATTGTGTAAATAAATTAATAAGTACTTGTATTTGTTACCTCTGCCAAGGAGGTTATGCTTTCACCTGTTTATTTGTCAGCAGGGTTACCTGAAGTACTGAACCGATCTGTACCAGTCTTGGTAGGGGGATGGGACATGAGACAGGGAAAAATCTGTTACATGTTAGCACACATCCAGTCAAACTGGCAGATCCAGGAATTTTTTATCACTTCATCATATTGCACTGGAAAGGCATTTTTTAAATCACATTTTTATTTTAGGCTTCACTTAACAAAGGTACAAAAATACAAACATCCCTGAACAATAGGGAGCAGATCAAAATGATAAATATGAAAAGAAAAAGAAATATAAATGGAAAAAAATCAATATATACCTGTACATCTTAAACATCTTAAGCATCATTTCTTTACGTTATCACAACATGTTTATCTTATCACTCAGTTATTCTTGTATTCAGGCTAATTGTCCTACAGCCTCTTTGTCCACAGTACCTTTTCCTCTTTGAATAACATTCCCTCCATCAGTTCAATCAGGGGCCACTATATATCCATAAAGGTATTGTCATTTCCCCTTTACCTGGCACTCTCCAAAATCTCCCACATTTCTTTATGCCACTGAGATTTTTCATGAATCCAGTTAAATAATATACATTTTCTGTCCAGAAACAGAAGCTCATTCAACAGCTTAGAATTTCTTGCATTCATAATTAGATTTTTAGGAGGCAGCCCAAATAAAAACTGCCCTGGAAAGACCTATTAATGATGTAGCAGATCCTATTTTATTCACTACATGTGGTGTCCCATGTTGCCTATGAAATATTCTATACTGTACTTCTTTAAATTTATTCCTCTATAACTGTATTACTGTGAGGCCTGAATACATCATCATCATAAACACTGTGAAGGTCTACCTCCCATCTTTTAACAAGCCCCTCAGTATTATGCCCTGTACACTCTAAGCCCGGATAAGTTGAATGTACTTTAAAATTTTGAGGAAACCAGTTGCCTTAAAAAATGTAAGCAATGTAAGATGAAAACTTAAGTACATCTAACTTAAAAGCTGGAGGGTACTGGAATTTTTATCATTAGTTCAATACACTAAATGCTAAGTTGATTCAGCTAGACTTTTTTTGCAAGGTCAGCTGCTTTGCACAATTATTGCACTTAACTTAAATCGCACTAAATTCCAAGTTAATTTAACTTAAAATAGTTTACAAGGTCAATTGTTTTGCATAGTTATTATAGTTAATATCTTTATGTTCAATGCGCTTAAGTCCAAGTTGATTTAATTCACTTGTAATGTTTGTTTATTTCCCCAGAGAGTCCGTGAGGACTTGATCCATGCGTTGAACCATGAACGTAGTTGTGGTCGTGATCGTTCACTTCCCATCATGCATCACACCACAACAAATCGTCACACATCAAAATCTCACAGTATTTTTCTTTGCACTTTACAAAGTGGAGTAGTTTGTTTGATGTTTTCTTCTTCTTTCTTTCTTTTATTTTTATTAACTATCTGGTTGTACATGTGTATGAATGAGTATGTGTAAGCTATAATATGAACAGTGAAAAAAAAACAACAACTTTAAAAGCAGATGGTCCAGTACTCTGCAACTGTGAGGGCCTCTCATAACTCTGTGGATTTGAAAAAGAGGTATGGCGTGACAAAAACGTAGAAATTTAAGGTCATATGACTTCAAATTATTCATACATTCACCAGTTTCTATAGATTAGTAGAATTTACTCAGGATTGTATAGAAATGGCATCTAACTTAGCTTGTTTAAGTGTGTTGCAATTAAATCTTGAAGTAAATATAAAACCTCGGGCTAACAGTGTACAGCTCTGGAATCTATTATAGGAATATGAGATAAAGCCTTTAGATAGAATAAAATTAATCATGATCTTTTCAATCGGTCCAAACAGTGTTTCATCCTGTGTTAGCTTCATATCTGTGTTGACAAAGTGGAGGACTTGAAGATAAGCAAAAAAAAATAAAAATCTTTTTGTAGATGGAAAAGCATTTTTAACATTTTGGCAGAAGTATGCAGTCTACTGAGTGCCACAGTAGTTGTTTTTATTGACTTGAATTGCTGAATTGAAAGCTGTTACTGTGCATAAGATATTTTTGAGGTTTGCATATAAAAAGATTCATGAAAGCTCAGCCCTTTGACTGAACTGGTAGAGAGAATTTTTATGAACCCAGAGCTGGATAAGCAGGAAGTTTAGTCTGATGATGCCAAGGGTCACTGAGTCAACAAATCAGACAGGCACAGAGAGGACCTTCTCTAAATATTCACTTTCAGTTTAAATTTGAATTTTTTTTTTTTTAATTGAAACTTTCCACCATCATACCAAATTAGCTCAAGCGTCTTTAGCACTGACTCTGCAGTATCTGTTTAAGTGATAAGCAGTATCTGTAGTACTGTGTGAGCCAAGTCATCTGCTCCATGGTGTCCTTCATTCATTCACCTAGTTAATAACAATACTGTGTACTACTAAATTAATACAGTTTACTGACTCATCCCTCTATGTTACATTTCTGAATTATGTTTAAATAAAGTTGTTAAAGTTCAACCAATCATTTATCTCAGTGAATACATGATTTAATTACGAGCTAATTCATCAGGATCTTTATGTGTATAAAAAACTGTTGTCCCATCTGCAAATATACCTTAGACAGTTTGTTAGAAACATTACATAAATCATTAATATAAACTTTAAAAAAGAGTAATGGCCCAAGGGTCCAATCCTTGAGGGACACCGCAAGTAACAGGGAAAAAAAGAAGAATTAATGTCAGTATAAGCTCTCTAAAGTCAGTGATATTTATCTTGTTAGAAGTACTTTGGAAGAGAAATAGACAGTGATATGGAGGCTTTAGGACCCAGCGTAATAGGCTTGCCCCTCTCTGCCCTGCTGATGGTCTGCAGGCAGACGTGCGGGGAGGAACGCGGCTCCGATGCGGAGGCAGGAGACAGAGGGAGGGACAGCTCTGAGCAGCATCACCCGGTAAGAGACTGAACAGCTGTCACCGTGCGCGTTATGGGCCACTGACATTACGAGTGATAAAATCTAATCTCTGCTGTTATATGTGCAAATCTGTGGCATTGGACAAGTGAGAGTGAAGCAGGGTGTCATAATGTGTCACAGTTAGTGACACATTATTATTAATAGCCCCATTTATTTTACATGTGGAACCGTTAGTGCGCGTCATGTCGCTTTGTCTTTTTTTTTCTGGCACCGTCCTAATCAGCCGTGTCGTGTCACCATGTCGTGACGGAGCTGTGACATAAGCTGTGCAACGGCATCTAGACAGAGCTCCCTATGGTGCTGGCTAGGCTAAAGCTCGTGCTATGTGGAGTGAACGTTACTCTCTATATATTACTCTAAATCTCTGTATTCTCAAACCGATTCAAAGTGTGCAATAAATATGGAAAATTAAGTATTAATAACCTTTACCTTTATCAGTTTTAACCGCTGTGAACACCTTTCACCTGCAATATAAAGTTATTTCAGCATACATGTTTTATAACTGTGGCTAATTTACACACCCAACAGGTACAGAGCAACATTAGTATTTGTTTGGAGTCACATTTGAATTATTTATCCAGTTTAAGGTCACATTCTGTGCTACATCTTTAGATCCTGGTTCTCTCACCTGCCTCTTTTAATAAGATGTAAGATTTTATTATCAGATGTGTGGATTTCAAGTAATAAGTAGTTTAAGTTGGCTGCTGCTGCTAGGATTAGTCCTCTGTCTGTCATGAGATGCTGAAGGAGGCTGTGCTCAGACACTCTGGATGTCTTCCTTGCCCTGAGCCAGGAAGGAATCCATCCAGGTCCAGGGTCGCTCCCTCATCACATCACTCACCTGCTCAGACACCCCATATTCAGCCGGGGGCCTCAACAACCATTGTGGAAACATAAGGCACACTCTCTCGTCATGGAAACCTACAGCTGTCATCAGCTCGTCCCCTCGTCTCCCCAACCGCATCAATGTGGGGGATTTCATAATCATGAACACCCATTTTTTTCAGCGCGGTCACTCACTGCTTCTCTGAAACCACAGTCTCTGACATCTTGGTTAAGATCCTCCTCTACCAACTGAGTGATAGTTCATGTGGGGATAAACAATGTAGCTCATCAGCAGTCTGAACTTGGCACTTTAAGAAGCTTTTAAGATTGTTTAATATATGTGGAAAGTCTGCTTCTGTTTCAGGTCCTGCCGTGGTCCCAGTGTAGCTCTACCCAGTGCTTTAGCAGAATCATCAGTCTCTACAGCTGTCTCCAGTCCACCTGCTCAGTTCACAGTATGGGCCGATGGACTGCACCCCAGTGCACTGGGTAGCCAAATGCTAGCAGCTAACTTGCAGCATGCCACAGCCTGCTCCATGTGATTGACTACTTCCCACACTCCTTCCCCAGATTCTTCTTCTCTGCCTACAGTGGCACTTTAGAACACTACTGCCCACCCTCAACCAAATTCTACCATTTAAGACCAGAAAATAAAAATAAAACAACCTTCCCTGGCTGAACAATCACGCCTGCAGAGAATATGAGCAACAATGGAAGGTTAATAAGTCTGAAATAATACATACTACACTTAAAACCACCTTAAAAACCTCTTTTTTCTAGTTCTTTTTAAGGTTATTCATTCTGTTATTAATGATCCCTCTGCCTCTTTTCCAGAGCCTGATGTTGAGCAAGCAGAAACATTTCTTGTGGCTCTTAGCCTATTAAGTTCTACCTCCCCAACAGAACCTTTTCTGTGGGTTTCTCTGGGCAACTCTACTTTCTTGACAGCTCAAGTGAGATGTGGTGTCCATCAAGGTTTTCCATGTACTTACTGCCTGTTGCCAGGTCATGTAAAGTCACAATATTATTTATTTTTTATTTTTTACCATGTTTACATTGACGACATTAGCAATATATGCCGTTAAAGTCAATGGATCTGAGCTGCTGAGCTAATCTCGCAGCCTGCCTCTCTGATATTAAATCCTTAAAATGATTAAATTAAATGATGAAAAGTCTGAGTTCATTAACTGCATCAGCTCCCTTAGTGCTCTAAAATTAGGTCATGTTTCTCAACCATTTATTTACAAAAATGTATTTACAAAAAGTTGCACCTGTTTTTGTCTCTTTTTATCTCTTCTCTGTACCCCCCACCCCCTCGCCCCATGATTTACTTTTAAGCCTTCACTTTTAAGTCCTGAAATGGCCTCACTGATACCTCTCTGATTTATTGACTTATTATGTGCCCTCTTGACCACTGAGATTCACAGATGGAGGGTTACAGTTTATGACAAAGGGCAACCGCGCTTTTGCTATTAGAACCCCCACTCTATTATTATTGTTATTATTGTTATCTTTCTTTATATGCTAAATACTCTGCTGTATTCACCAGTCAGTTGTCTGCTGTTTATCACTGGACATGTAATGCACAGTGGATTTATCAGAGCTTTTTTGCAGATAACAGATATTTTTGCTAATTTATTAAAAATAGAAAACTGAAATCTCACAAAAATATTGTAAAATAAAACTTAGTATTCTGGAGTCTGGTTGAGATAAAAACAGATGTTTCTGTCTATCTCTGTAGGAATACCTATCCACAGGTCGTCAGATAATTACAAGAACGGTCTGACCTGTCAGTGACTAAACCAACCACTTAAGCGATCTACTCTGATGTGGATGTGTGCACTGTTAGTTTTCATTGCAGCCGCTGTTCAGTGTCCAGGTTCACTGTTCTTCATCAATACTGCAACAATATGTCCAAGCAGACATCCCTCAGAGTTCAGCTGTGCTGAACTATATAAAATAAATTACATTTGTTAGTTCATAGCATTCAGTGTGTTATTGTTGTTTAAATATAGGCTGTTATATGGCTGTTTGCCACGTGTCAAGTATTTGTTCTATATGGCCAGAATCCCTCAATATTAACAGACAAATTGGCCATCAACAAAAAGTCTAGTGTAAACTCTGGATGTGAGTCCTCTTCAACACACATTTAGCAATTACTTCCCTTCATCACCACAAACAAATGTTAATGTGCATGTGTGCTGGATCATGTTTCAGTATTTGTTGATTTGATTTCAGCTTGGCCACTGTGCCACTCAGTCTTCCATTATTCCTGCTGACAGACAGTATGGTGCAGCTTAATTACTGTAGATGAATTTACAGAGAAACTTGATCCAACTGCTTATTGTCATTTTTTCATTTTTTCTAGCTTCTCTATCTACCTCCATTAAGACACAGCCCACCATGGGAGGCGTGGCAGTTGACGAGGGCACAGAAGGGGTTAAGGCTCCAGACGGAGGTTGGGGCTGGGCAGTGCTGGCTGGCTGTTTTGTCATCACAGGCTTCTCCTACGCTTTTCCAAAAGCAGTCAGTGTCTTTTTCAAAGAGTTGATTCTGGAATTTGGGGTGGGTTACAGCGACACTGCCTGGATCTCCTCCATACTGCTGGCCATGCTCTATGGCACAGGTAGGCTGCTTCTTGTGTAATACAGTATACACATGCAAAAGGTGGACGCAGTAGAGAACTAACTATTAAATAGTTGTAATACAGCCCCAGTGGTAAGCTGATGTTCAACTTTTGTTGAGATTAGGGTCATGTGAACAACATGAACATCTTTCAGTATTATGCAGTCTAATACAACACTATTACATAGTACAGTATATGGTTTATTCACAGGCAGTATCTGTATCTTTATACTTCTGAAGACCTTCCACTGACAATATTACTTTATTTTCCAAATTTTAATTTATATTATTACAACAATTTTACGAGGGGACTGTCATGGGATCTTTTTGGTCAAGGACCCAAAAGTAGACACAGAGACTGGCTGTTGTGGTAAAGGTAAGAGATTTAATGGAAAAGGGTAAATGGATGGAGGGAGTGATGAGGAGTGATGGACAGTAGGTGAATTGGCAGAAGTGGCTAGGCTGGAGGTGGCAGGGCAGTGGCACAGGAAAATGAGAATTCTGGAGCATATACAAGGTTAGGCAAAGGACTAGACTCAAAGTGGGAGAGGGAGGGAGGGAGGGAGGTCTGGGAATGGTCCGGGAGAGGGAGGATGGAGACTGACTGTCCATTTGCATCAGCAGATGTACTTGGATGGAGATGGATCAGTTGGTTATTATAAATGTTATTATATCAGAATTATTTAATATTAACACAAAGAGTATTATACTGTCATGTATTTATTCATATTATTGTATTATTATTGTGTATGTAAGTGTAAAAAATACACATTTTCTTTTCTTTTTTTTTTTTCCCTTTTCTTTGCCTCTGAAAAAATGTCAGTATATTTAAACCTATAGGGAAGAGCCTGAAATTCTGGGAAACATATTTTTTTTATTTTCATAATTTTATATTTTAAAACCCTCAAAGCTGTCTTATTACACTAATATGTATAGGTACCAGACCACATAGACACACATAGCTGACTAAGTGCATTACACTTTGTCCAGGCCCTCTTTGCAGTGTGCTGGTGAACCGCTTTGGCTGTCGTCCAGTGATGATGGTGGGTGGCCTCTTCGCCTCTCTGGGAATGATCCTTGCCTCCTTCTCCACCAGCATCATCCACATCTACCTCTCTACAGGGGTTATCACAGGTCTGACCGATCTGCTGAAAGTTCCCCACCTTCCACTACAGTATTACAACTTCTGACCTCTTTATTATCAAAGCATTATTATTAGAATATTTCACATAGATTTATGCACAAAAATGTTCATGTGAAAACTCAGCAGGGTCTGTTTGTCAAAGCCACAGCTTAGCAAGGAAACGTGGTCAGTGGAAACACAAAAATGAGTTTTCACATCAACAGACTGGATCTTTGGAAGTTCACACTTGATTTGTCAATGGAGCAAGGACTGTGTGTGGCTTTGATTTAGTCTCCTGAAGAAAATCAAACTTCAGTCATTAGAATTTTTTAAAATTATTTTAGTCTATTTTTAATTAATCCTTCATTTATTCCTACAGCTATCAACATAATAGATAGCCACTGAAAATACTGTTGACATTACATCCTCTACATTATGTTACCTTTTTATAAATACTGGCATGCATATTTTTATGGTTTGTCCCAGCTTTTTTTTTTTTTTTTTTTTTTTTTTTTTTTTGCTTTAGGATTGTAGGTGAGTTCAGTCTATTAATCTCATACATTTCCTCTCCAAGAAACAGTTGTATTATCATACATTTCTTACTGAGACATAATGTAACTGAGCATACGTTGCTGCAATAGAACAAGCAGTTAAATCAACTTCTTAAGAGGAAACATTGCACTCGACAAAATCTGTAACTTTCTGAAACAAACAATTCAACATTCACATCAGCTTAATGCCCTATACTGTTATTATGTTTTGCCCCTTTCTATGCCTGTGTTTGCATATGACTGAAGCATACCCCAATCTTTAGGGTAAGGGTTAAGAAGGGATGACAGACATCCTTAAACAACAGCGACAGTCTCGGTTCACAGGTACACACCGATATCATGCGTGTCATGCACAAATAATGGGGAAAATGAATGATGGCTGTTTTTAAAAGTAGAAATTAAAGCATATCACACTGATGTATATGAGTCCATTAGACACAGACCGATCTCTTTTGGAGAACTTGTTTGCCTCCAAATATTGGATCTAGTAATGTTAGAGAGTTAAATGTAAGTTCAAATGATTAAATTAAAATGCTATAAAACTTGCTTTTCTGCAGGTCTGGGGTTAGCCTTGAACTTCCAGCCATCTCTGATTATGCTTAACCGCTACTTCAGCGAGAAACGTCCTCTGGCCAATGGGCTGTCAGCAGCAGGAAGCCCTGTGGCCCTGTGCTGCCTCTCACCACTGGGCCAGGTCCTTCAGTACCAGTACGGATGGAGGGGGGGCTTCCTCATCTTGGGTGGTGTTCTACTCAACTGCTGCGTATGTGGGGCCCTAATGAAGCCTCTGGTCGCCCCCAAGACCGTCCAGGCCGAGGACATGGAACAGGAGGAGGTAAAGAGAACACAGGCAGCAGACATGAAGAAGCCCAAAGGCAAACTGCTGGACTTCTCTGTCTTCAAAGACTGCGGTTTTGTCATCTACACTGTAGCGGCATCCATCATGGTGCTGGGGCTGTTTGTGCCTCCAGTGTTTGTTGTGAGCTATGCTAAGGAGCTGGGGAATGAGGATACCAAATCAGCTCTGCTGCTCACTATCCTGGGCTTCATTGACATTTTTGCACGGCCCACATGTGGCGTAATAGCTGGACTGAAATGGGTGCGGCCTCGTTGCGTCTACTTCTTCAGCTTTGCTTTGATCTTCAATGGAGTCACCGATCTCGTTGGGTCACAGGTATGTGAATGCTAGCTTGTTATGAACTGAGAGGGAGATGTTCAGCCCACTGATATAAAACCTAATTGAGTTTGTTCTTCCTTTGCAATTTTATATTTGTTCCCAGGCCAAGGACTATGCATCTCTGGTAGTCTTCTGCATCTTCTTTGGCATCTCGTACGGTATGGTGGGAGCCCTGCAGTTTGAGGTTCTGATGGCAATAGTTGGTACTGCAAAGTTCTCCAGTGCCATAGGCCTGGTTCTGCTCATGGAGGCCATTGCTGTGTTGGTGGGGCCACCTGGTGCAGGTCAGTACAAACACCAGAACTACAACTTGTAAATGCTGGACTAAAGTATCTTTAGTGTCTGTTATCTATCTGAAAGGATTTTGCTGACAGTAGTATATGCATTGACCCTGTATTGTCATTACTTGTTAGTACAGGAGAATTAATCAGCACTGGCTGGGTGGTGAGAGCTGGGTTGTGCATTTTCTGGTGCATTGCCAATTGTGCACTGACTACTAAAGAAACAGACATAAACTAAACCAAAATTATTTTTTAATTCAGCGGTTACCTCTTCTACAAAAGCTTTTCTTCTTAGAAAGTCAGTGATAGATTGAAAAAGTGTGAGTTTAAAACACGGCTGAGTAGAGTAGAGTAGTAGTAGCATTATGGCATCAACAACCTCTGTAGTCGCATTTAGTTTTTTTTAAAAAAAATCACAAGTGTGGCTTTTTCTGACATATTTATGTTGTGGAATAAAGAGTGAATGTCTTGAGCTTATCTTAACCACAGACCTTATTTCAGACATCTAACCAAAAACTCATTCCAAACACCTATGCTAACTTATTTCTGGGTTTTATGGGTCTATAAGCCTCATGCTAAATTTTCAAGATACTCCTACACCATGTTGAATGCCTCTGATGACCATGCTCAGTGTGGAGTGAAAAATCTGACTCAAGAGAGAGTATAAAAATTATTTGTTGTTTAATAGGCTGGTAATGTATGAAGAGAAGGATTTTATCTGTACCCATAGGTTGCACACATAAAAGCTAATGCACAAAGTTTAACATTATATTAGAATACAAAGAGTACAATATAGACTCACTCTATTTATAGTACTCCATGTCTACAGTGTTTCCGTTGCGTACATTTTGTAGCAGTGGCCCGCCGCAGGAAAGTTATTGTAACAAAGTTGTTATTGGCCGTGTCTGTCTCTACCGGACTGTCACGCTATGTTGCACACTTTGGAGCTAAGTTACAACGTCCCATCTTGAATCACTGATAAAAGTGTTATTAGTGGCCATGAGCAGCTGTTCCCCGGTTCAACTCCTGATCCAGCTGGACCTTTGCTGCATGTCACTCTCCTACTCTCTCTCTCTCTCTCTCTCTCTCTCTCTCTCTCTCTCTCTCTCTCTCTCTCCAATTCCTGTCTCTCTTCACTGTCCTGTCTAATAAATGCAAAAAGCCCCCAGAATAATATATATTAAAATAGACAGCGTTATTAACATTGTTATGGATCATTACAAGTATTGTGGTCACACTGTGAGAAAAAGAAATCCTGGATAGAAAAAAAAGATGCATCAAGATGCCAGTGATTAAGTTTATCACCTCAACATAATTGGGAAAACAATTTCACAATATATAAAGTTATTTTCCATAAGACAGGGCTGTAATGGAAAATCCAATTGGTGTCCATTTCCTTCAAAAACTTGAAAATAAGTATAAACAGAATTTCCAAGAGATACATTGTAACAAGGACAGAAGGGATTTTTACATGTGTATGCAAATTAGCATCATAGCATCTGAAAAATAACCAGTTTTTCTTGATTGTATCTGTCTGTGTGGTTCTCTCATTTTATCCTCTCACCTGTTTCTTTGTGTCTCTTTCCTCTGTCTCAGGCCGGCTTCTTGATGCCACCAAGAACTACATGTTTGTCTTCTTGCTGGCAGGAAGCGAGGTGGTCCTCTCAGCTGTGGTTCTGGCTACTTGTAACTTCTTTTTTATCAGAAAGAATACTTCAGCACCAGAAGACAAGCTCAAGAATGTCACAGTGACAGGATGATGCCAAGACAGACGTGTTCAGTAAATCTGCAGAGCTTAACAATGAAGAGGAGAAAGGAGCAAGGGAGGAACAAGAGAAGGACGCTATGAAGGAGGAAAAAAGGGAATTGAAAGAGGAGGATGAGAGAGACAAAGAGAAAGTAGAGGAGGTCAGGCCAGAGAGCATAACAGTGGACTTGCAGGAAGTGGAAAGGTTCTTGAAAGAACCAGAACAGAATGGTGACATGGCTGTGAGTCCTGAAACATGCCTGTGAGCAGGAATTGAGGATGCTGGACAGCATTGTACTTGAAAGCTATACACGACAACAGGATTGGTTAGCTGTGCTTTTCCCGTCATCCAGTGTGTGCGAGTGTTGTTGCAGGAGGGCAATCAATATCACTGCCATAGGAAATTTGTAAGAGTTGTTGTGCAATATTTTATCACTAGATGTTTAAAAGTGTGGTGTTTAATACTAGGCAATAGATGAACTCAGTTACAGCACTGCCTTGTGTATACACTTTATATCACAAGTCAAAAGTGGCCACCAGCAAATAAACATCGGCAATTTATATTTTATTAACATTGTCATTTTTATTTTTTGCGTCAACAAATCACATGGAAAGACCATAACTACAGATGGAAACTAGCTTTTAGCTAACAGGTGGTCAGGTGAGCATGGGGGGAATCAGGTGACTGGGAAAGGCTGGGTGAGAGGAGCAGCGTGTGAAATCACAAGAGAGGTTGTGGACATGGCAAAGGAGGCAGGCAATGAATGAATAAGTGAAAGTAACTGAATGAGCTCGCAGAAATGTGTATTCATCTTGAGCTGAAAATAGTTCTCAACAAATGCACTATTTACTGAGCCTTTTATTTATGTATTTATTTTTTAAGGAAAGTATATATTTGTAACCTCTTCTTAAAGATGAAAATCTTAAGTGAAAACAATTGGGCTTGGGGCTGAGTTCCGTACTTCATGGGGAACTAGATAAAACAATCTTGAAAAAATCTTGATAAAAAAAAAACCCTTGTTGCAGTTGTTTGAAGGTTTTTGCTGGTCTTGTGTTAAATTTGTGATTTCTCCTTAGATTATGAGCAGGGCCCAAATATTATCCACATCTTTGTTATGGTCTTCATCGCTGTGTTCTATTGTCTATGTGTGTTCTGCTATCATAAAAGCACGTCTGAACTGTGATACCTGGACTCTGGAGTTTGTAATGACAGCAGGGGAAACACGTGTCAGATTTGGAAAAGAAGTTAACTGTCAATATCAAGCTTATGTGTGCTTGCAATTTATATTTGTCCTCAAAAAATTCATATTGTGGTCTATAGCTATCTGCCTTCCAGTCCATCTGTCTGTCTGTAAGCCTGGTCCTCATCACTTTAAATCTATTAAAGTTCCTTCATCACACCAGCCTGCCTGTGTGTCTGTGCCTGGGTCCTCCATGCCTGCGCTTCTGCCATTAGATGTGACACTCACAGGACCTGCAGCACCAAACAGCAGACAGTGTTACCAGGTAGCTGGTGAAAATAGCACATAGTAGCTAAGGACGATTCATTCGTTTTGCCTGCTGTCATACTCCACCCATCCACCAGATGTCAACAAACATCTTCCTTGTTTCCAGAGGCCAGAGGCCTGTACTACGAAGGGAGTTTAACCTCCTCTGACAGCGTCTGTCAACATCAGACTGGTCAATTTTCTCTGGATACTTATGGGATTATACAGGATTCAGTACACGTGGGTCACATGTCTGAGAATGAGCTGTTCCTGTTAATGATGTTCTGCCTGGAACACTCAGGCTGTATATGTATGAATGTAATGCTGTTGTGTTCAGTATGAACTTCATGTTAACAGTATTTCAGCCTCAGTGGAAACTGAACCTGGATCAAATAGAAACCTTCTATAAAGAGCTACACATTCATATTTCCATCATTAATGCTGCATGTTCTGGTCTGTAGTCTACAGTTACAACAGCCTGTCACATTATATTGTCTTTCAGGACAATAATGCCCCCCCACCCCCATTTAAAGTTATTATTCAAATCGATAATATGCAACACCAATGATGCTAAATTCTGCTGCTTGACTGTGAGAAAAAATACAAATTAAAATAACTGAAATTGAAAATGGAAAATGCGGAGCATAAAAATACCATTTGTTGGTCCACATACCTCTACCATCCACTACATATCTTTAGACAACCCCCGTCAGTCGTTGTGCCAGTATTGATTGGTTGCTCCACCTGTGGGGCGGTACTAAAGTAAAAGTAACACCTGTAACACTGAGTTAACCACGAACATAAATTGCTTGGAGCAGTTTAGAGATGCAGTGTAAATGACCATGGCAGCAGACCCCGGGTAAAACCTATCCACCTTTCGTAGTACAGGTTAATCAGGAAGTTACTCCTGAAGTTACCCTGATAAGACAGTAACCTCACTTCGTGGTACAGGCCTCAGGCCTCTGCTCACCTACATTTCCCATGTTTGGAACTTCCTCACCTACCTATGCATCTGTCCCTCATCAGAATTTAATACTTTTTTGCAGATTTATTTTGAAAAGGAGAACTGGAATAGCACAAGTGTGCAGACCCTTTGCTATAATGCTTCGAATATAGCTCAGCTTTCTCCCATTTCTCTTCATCGTGTTTGAGGTGTTTCAGGTGGAATCCACCTGGGGTAAATTCAGCTGATTGGACTTGATTTGGAAAACCACACACCTGTCTATGTAAGGTCTTGTAGCTAACAATGTAGAGCTAAAACTAAGCCAGTGTTTCAAATCATATGTCAGGAAAGAAAGGACAGAGCAATGAGGAGGTCATTTTAGCTCTAATATGGAAAGTGTTTGTCAGGACAGGAATAGAGAGCAAGCACACCATCTCTACAAAATACATACCAGGCATACAGTGACATCTGTCTCTGACTATGGATGTGTAGCTTACATGGCCCTGAGAATCTGTAGTGGATCATTCAAAACATCTCCAATATCAGCAGTGCAGGTGTGAATGGAAAAAATGCCTTGAAGCTAATGCTGGCATACCAGGTTACCATCCAGGGATAATGTGATACCTCCTGCCAAAAGTGTTTTAACAGACTGTTAGTGAAATAATGAGAAAAATGTCACAAGTTTTGCAAAGACATAATGCCTAGGATTACACCAATTATAGTACAAGCCTTTGCCAAATTTTGCCCTCAACATACAGCAGGAGTTGAAGGACATGTCAGAGCAACTTCCAGGATGGTACATAGCACAAAACTATTTTGCTAAGCATTTTTCATAGTTAGTGTCCAAGGACCCTAATACAAGCTGTATAGGAGCAGTATACAATATATCGTGAGTGAGTCATATATTACAAAACAGATAGCAGAGCATTTGTTAGGATATACCAGAGAGCTACTGGCAGTATTAGTGGCCCTGCAGTGGATAGGGGACAGAGGTTCAGTTAAATATTCCTTATGATGTGCAGCATTGAAGATAATGGTGTATTGACACATTTCCTTTGGGTTCCTGCTGATGTTTGTGTGGAGGAAAATGAGCAGGTGAGTATTCTGTCCAAAAAACATTCTGAATTAAGCATGTAGACCTATAAGTCCCATTAAGCAAAGCTTAGTGTAAGGACTATGAACAAGAAGTGTGGCAAAGAGTATTAAGAGGACAATGAAACCAGAAGACATTTATGCAATTGTTTATACAAAAACATGTCTGTGGTGGGAGGATGGCGTAGCAAACAAAGGGAGGAAGGAAAAGGTCATTCAGGACTCAACCATATATGATATAAAATAGGCAGACACCTAACTGGAAAATGCACACATTGTAGTCATTGAGAAATAGTCAACATGCATTAGTTTATTATAGGAAATACAATAAGAGAAATCACCTTCTTCAGTCACTAAGGAAGGCAAAATATAATTATATGGAAACCAATTAAGGCGAATACTTGATTTTTTCCAAGGCTAAGACGTGGACATACCGGAATAAATCCAACTCTTTATTTAAATGTGTTTTTGTTATGTTCCTGAAAATGCAATGGAAAAAGCAAGGGATTTTAGGAATGGCTAAAAAACGAAGGGATGTTGTTTTGTTTTGTTTTGTTTTGTTTTGTTTGTTTGTTTGTTTGTTTGTTTGTTTGTTTGGTTTGGTTGGTTGGTTTTTGATAACCTGAAATACTGAAGGCCATGATGTTACGCACTCATGTTACGCAGGTACACTAGGTGGCGGTATGCACACGCTGGCACACATTGGTTCGTGACCCGCCATTGAATTGAAGAAGAAGAAGAAGAAGAAGAAAGGAAGGGTGGTGGTGGTGGTGGTGAAGAAGAAGATATCACCAAGGATTATGGGTAAATTGACGAGTGAAGTCTGCAGAAGTCTGCAGAAGTCTGCATCCTGAGGCCCCTTGTGGACCTGGTAAATTGTAGATTTGGTCAGCCTTCAGCACTTACGGGCTTCCGGGGAACGAGTCCTTTAAGTCAGTGAGTGTGGTGAAGGCAGCACATTTGGATTCGGCCACACTCTCCAAATCTCACTCTATTACAGGTGAAACAAAAAAAATCTAAGTATATATTAATAGTTAGAATTAGCTCATGACCAGAGCAATGCATAATGCTACCAGAGAAACATAGCTGTGATACATTTTCTGTCGAACTCGTTACAGTTGTGAACAGCAGCGGTACCTCACGTGCTACAGGTCTTTGCTAGCTAGCTGACAGTACAGCACAGATACAGCTACCTAGTTAAATGCTAATAACTATTGAGCCAGACAGTAAAAAAATCTTCATGGAAACGTTAGAGACCAGCACAGATTTTGAGCTGTTGCTGTTAAAGACCAGTGAAATATGGCTGCTCTACAACATGTAGTGTACACAGCTAATTACTATTTAACGACGTTATATTTTAGAAGTCTGCTTTTAGTCGTCGACGTCCATGACATGTCTGTACACAAACAAGTAAAATTTGCTCAGTTGAAAATGTTACTCCTCATTAAACTGGTAGCCATATGCTACTGCTGCTTTGAAACTAACAAACTTAAATACTAATAATAGTATGTCGTAGGATTGTATCACATATGCCATGTAGGCTATCCATGCCCCATCAAAATAAAGAAATGGCTAGACTCGATAGAAAACCCTAGCTAACAAGTAATCTTAAGGGAACGGTCTCGCGTCCTACAGCGTTCGCAGAATGTTCCCCCGAAAATCATTTGCTGGGGAATGTGTAAGGGTTGGAGAGGGAACTGAAGCACCACACTTGAGATGAAGTTTCTGAAATTTAGTCCCAGAGATTCTCCGTAGACTATGGTGGAACTACTGTGTGCTACAACAAAGCAAGACAAGTATCTTTCATACTCTATTTCATTGTGTACTTTTTTAAATTCTGTCCAGTGTTTGTTGTGATGCCAAGTAGGAAACCATGTTTTTTTGCAGGGTCTTTAATGAGGTCTTGTGGTCTCTTGAGTGGTGAAATCAACTGTGATGGCTAAGCTCCAAGGCTTTGACTTCTGGAATAACACCCTGAAAGCGGCACGCTTTGTGGTGGCACCCATGGTGGACCAGAGTGAGCTGGCCTGGCGTCTGCTGAGCCGACGACATGGTGCTCAGCTCTGTTACACCCCCATGCTGCACGCTCAGGTATTTGTCCGTGACGCCAACTACAGAAGAGAAAACCTCTACAATGAGGTTTGTGAAGAGGACAGACCTCTCATCACACAGGTGAGGATCTACACCAGCAAAGTCTTTTACAGATTGTTAATGATGGCAGATTTAAGTGCTGGTGGAAATCCCACAGCATGTTTTTCAGAGTTGTAACAAGGCTTATGTGAAGTTACACACACTTGCATTAATATTGTTCCTCATGTAATGTTAGATGTAAATCACAGTGTTCCATTCCCTGGGTGTCAGTTTTGTGCCAATGATCCAGAGGTGTTCCTTGAGGCAGCTCTGCTGGCCCAGGACTACTGCGATGCCATCGATCTCAACCTGGGCTGTCCGCAGATGATAGCTAAAAGAGGTACACATGGTTTCTACAGAAAATAACCCTCTAATTCTTATCCAGTGGTCTTAACTAGTGGACAACTAACCTGTTCTGATGCTTATTTCTAAGGGCACTATGGAGTCTTCTTACAAGATGAATGGGAGCTGTTAGAAAAAATGAGTAAGTCTAGTCATCTCTGGGTTCAGTAAACATATCAGCACAACAGAAACCTCAGTAGTTTATTCATCTAAAACCTTACAATTTGAAAATGAGGTTAAAACTAAATGAAAACTAACCTTTGAAAGTTAGAACTATGATAACAAGTATGAAATTTTTCATCAATGAATAAAAACTAACTGAAAATGTGAAAGAATGAAAAGTAGATGTTTTATTGCAAAGTCTAGACTGTAGCTGCTGATTAGCCAAACTGTTTTCCTCCGCAACCAAAATTATCTCTTGACCTGTTGTGCTACCATTACTTAGAAACACCCTCCAGAGTTATGTCTCTGTCAGTAATGTTGTCTGACGTTACCTACTCGTGGAAGAATCTGATATATTGACTAAATTCATCTACACTATACTGAGAATTGCACAAGAAATGGTGACAAAATAAGACAAATTCCAAAGACATGCAGACTAACGTATCAGTGAAGAAAAGGAGACCAAAATGTCTTTCATTTTGTTGCCTAAGACTAGTTTAAAAACTAACAAAAAAGACTGAAATTTTACTACAACTAATTTTTTGTCAAGACAAAGACTAGAACTAAAATGAAAATCAGGTGTCAAAATTAACACTACTTATAAATCACCACAGTTTTCTCATCTCAAACTAAAATGTCATTCTTATTTTACAGTCAGGTTAGCCAATGAAAAGCTCTCGGTGCCCATCACATGTAAGATCCGTGTGTTCAAGGAGATTGAAAAGACAGTCTGCTATGCCCAGATGCTGGAAAAAGCTGGATGTCAGGTATGATCACAGTGATAAATTTAATCCACCACCCATCCACTCAAGTCAGTGCAGCTCATTCTGCACCCTCAACCCTGTTCTCCCATAACACATCCTCCCTCCATTTTTTTCTTTCATTTTCTTTTTTTTTTCTTTGTAGTGCTATTTTTAGTTTAAGTAACTGATGTCACTGTTGTTGCTGTTACTTTTATCAGTTATTTTCACTCTGGTATTTTTTGTAAGGGTGGGCAATTTTAACACAAATTTTGTCTTTCCAATTTTGAAATGTCGATAACATCTAGATTTATTTGTTTGCACCATTTAAAACACAGTGATACATTAAAGACACAGTTGTCAAGCGGTCATTAAAACCTAAGTTAAAATTTATTTTAAACATTAAACAAAGTTCTAATCAGTAGTCAATAAATAACACAAATTTTACTCAGGACTTAAGATGTAAAAATGTTAGTAGTTGTTGTTAATTGTTGTTAGTGATAACTGTTTATTTTTGAGACCTTGAGATACAGAGGAATTGGGGTTGTACGCCTATCAGCACTGCCATCTTGTAGGTAATCGTTGTCTTGGTTTGTGAACATAGCTTAGTATTACTAGGTACAAAATTGTCAGATTGCCCACCCCCAATTCTTTGTTGTCACATTTAGGAAGAATTATAAATGTCTTAAAAGTCCCTAAATTTGTTTTTTTTCCCTCCTGTTTCTTTCCCAGCTGCTTACAGTGCATGGCAGAACCAAAGACCAGAAAGGAGCCATGACTGGTATTGCTAGCTGGGAGCACATCAAGGCAGTACGGTGAGTTAATCTGAACATGTGTGCAGTTTTCCAATGGTCTGTTCAACAAATTAACGCACCACTGTCCAATATTAAAATAAAATCAAATGACTTATAGCTCTGGACTTTTTCCCCTGATTTTCCTGATACAAATCATTTTCATGAATTGTTTTCTGTGGTTTTGCCACAGGAAGGCAGTTAATATTCCAGTGTTTGCTAATGGCAACATTCAGCACCTGAGTGACGTGGAGCGCTGCATTCAGGGAGACAGGGGTTCAGGGAGTTATGAGTGCAGGTTAGGGATGCTTGTGTAGTGTCTCATTTTGTGAGTTTTTTCATTACACACATTCTCTCCTAATTCATTGGTGTCAATAGATGATTTATAATTTACATTACTGTAAAGGTTATGCATTGTTTTGAAACTACTGCCTATGTTCTTTTTTATATTATTTTTAGAGGGGAACCTCCATAACCCAGCAATATTTGAGGGCCGTAGCCCCCAGTGTGGGAGATGGCTGAGGAGTATCTAGAGGTGGTGAAGCAGTATCCTCCCTGCACTCTGTCCTATGTACGAGCCCACCTCTTCAAGCTCTGGCACCACACGTATGTCTGTCCACTACACTCTGCATGTGAGAGAGA
Source organism: Lates calcarifer (assembly GCF_001640805.2). NCBI lineage: Eukaryota > Metazoa > Chordata > Actinopteri > Centropomidae > Lates > Lates calcarifer. Next base: position 22,319,687 of record NC_066843.1, read on the forward strand.
TTTTTTTTTGGGGGGGGTGAATGTCCTGGAAAAAATATTAGGATTGATATCACAAATCAGTGTGAAAAGAATGAAAGGGCCAGAGCACTATCTGAATGCACTTTATACCTGACCCATGGCTGCAAGGCTTCTATATACTGAGTTGCAGGTGTGTGTGTGTTTGTTTGTTTGTTTAGGCTACAGATCCACCAGGACCTGAGGGAGGAGTTAGCCAAGGCAAAGAACCTCGAAGGTTTGGCTGATGTCAGCAAAAAGCTGAGGCTGCGCTGCCAGGTAACTCTCCACTGACCATGGTCACTAAGGCTAGTGGTCCAGACAAATAAGTGAGTGGAGTGGTCTTTGTGCTCCTAATCCACCCTCTCCCTTCTCTGGCCACGTTGACAACACTGTTAGCTGAGTAGATATCACAATCATGAAATCACAATCCTTTGTTTGTTAAATATATTCAGTTGTCAGTTAGGCCTAGATTTTATTGTTGTTGTTGTACTATATTTTGACACTTGTGTCATGATAGATAAAATTGTATGCTTTTATCTGGTTAGCCTGTAGCTTGCTCTATCTGCCTACCTGTTTTAGACTATGCAATCCTTTAGTTGGTATATGGAGCACTGGTCACTTGAAAGTAAGGTAGATAATTATAATCCAGTAGAGGAGCTTGGTGCACTAGTGTCAGCTTGGCTACCCATGTTAGCCACTTGAGCCTCGTCATGCACTTCATAGCAGTCCATTAAGAGTCTCCTGAAGAGATCTTGCTTAATGGGTGCTACTTACTTTTCCCAAGCTGCCTGTATAGGGTCTTGGATGATGGCTTCAGGCTGCCCACCACATGGCATATAAATTGGGTCCCATACTTGTTAAACATGCCTGAGACTTCTAACGATGCCAATGTTGACTAAAATCTTTTCGATCCAACTTGTCAACGTGACAGAGCTGTTTAGTGAGACTTATCCAAGCAGACTGGAATACTGGACGAAGGTTGATTGCTGAGGATGGTTTTCCATACCAATAACTTCATGTGTGTTTGCAAAGGAGGAAATAGCCAAAGGAAAGGATGTGGAAGAGAGAGAGGACAGCCTGCCCTTCCCCCACTGGATCTGTCAGCCATACGTCAGACCAGTGTGAGTCACCACACTGTTTTTATTGGTCTATATATATATATATATATATATCTTTTCATTGAGATAGTTTCATAAAGTCATACAACAGCACACCTCCAATCAAAAGAGGTTCTATCCTGACAGAAGAAAAGAAAAGCTTTTTGACTAACTGACGACTGACTACACCTTACAGGCCAAAGGAGCCAGTTGCCAACGGTAACAGCCAGGGTTCAGAGGTGAAGAAAACTGTGTGTCAGAAGAGAGCCCTGGAGGACTCTGATGGATCTCCTGACACACTTTCCAAAAACAAGCAGAAGAAGAGATCCCGCAACCCCAACAAGAACTTCTGCCCTGAGCAGAAACGTGAGTCTAACCCATCACTTTCTGCTCAGATTGCTGAGTTCCTAATTTGAAATACAAAGTCTGACAGTCTCTCTTCTCTCCATAGCCAAATACATCAAATGTGAACAGTGTGGGAACCCAAAGGTAAGCAGTCAGTTTAAACACTGTGTGTGTATGTGTTTCAGTTGATTCATGGTGACAGAGGAGCCCAAATAGAGTTGAGTGCTGATGTACATATATCAGTCAGTCACTGTATGTATCACAGATCTCCACTAGCCCAAGGAAAATCAAGTGTGAAAGATTTGTTGTAATGATGAAGTTTGTTATAAAAATAGAATGTTTGTAAAATGGTAAATATAAATATCTAAGGGATTTTCATGAAATACTCCCTTTGTAAAGGAACCTACATGAAATTCTCTATGTACTGCATAAAGTATTTTCACAAGAGCCTTCTAGTGCAATTGTCCACACTAACACTTGACATTGTTTTATTTTGCTGTGCAGGGAAATAAGTGTGTCTTCAACCTGTGTAGAGGCTGCTGTAAGAAAAAGGCCTACAAGGAGGTGGCAGACTGTCCAAGTCAGTACACACACACACACACACACATACACACAGAGATAACAGTGTCAGAAAATTGTGCATATGTTGTGTGTTGTGTGTATGCTGTTTTTGTTAATATATTTGATAAGATTTGTCTTTGAGAGTAAAACTTTTTTCCAACCAAATGTTAGCCAAGTTTTATGTGAAAGTCTTGAAAAAAGGCAAATCAGTGTATTCTCACAACTATTGTTACATGCATAATCTCAGAATTTACAATACGATGACTATTCATACAGTGGTGGAAAAAGTTTGGACACCCATGCATTTGTGAAATATTGCATTAAGAGTCACTCTTAGTTCTTCAAGTGCAATTTCTTTTAGTACAGTCCACAGCCAACATACTAAACACATCCTAAAAAAAACATTAAACACTTAAAATTGATTGGTTCCATAAATATACATGAGAAATGTTGAGTATTGGGTCATTTTGGTACCAGTGATCCACTAATGAAGGTCGTGCTTTTTATTAAAAGACATCATTCTTGTTGCTGTGCTTCATGTCTATATAAAGCCAGCACATCTGAAAGTTCTTCAGAGACAAAAATGGCTAAAACAAGGAACCAAACGCAGGAAACACACCTGAAGATAGAGATTCAGGAAGGGTACAGCTGCTGTCAGATAGCCAGGAGTGCAGATGCAGTCCTTCAGCAGTTGGATACACTCTGCAGAGAAATAGACAGACGAACAGCTTGGAAGACAAACCAAGATCTGGGCGTTTTCTTCAGCAAGAAAAGACCGCATCCTGATCCGCATGTGCAGGGAAAACCACCGAATGACATCACAAGAGCTTCAGCAGCAGTGGTCAAACCAAACTGATGTCCAGTGTTCCACCTGCACTGTACATGGCCGACTTCTAGATCATGGCTTAAGGTCCTACAAGGCTGTCAAGAAGCCCCTGATCAATGAGAGACAGAGGATAGCCCGGCATCGTTGGGCCCAAGCACACAAGAACTAGACAGCCAGGAACTGGAAGAAGATTCTGTGGTCAGATGAGTCCAGTTTCCAGCTTTATCCTCCTGATAATGTGAGGGTACGCAGAAGGCCAGGCCAAGCTTTATCTCCAGCATGTACAGTACCTACTGTCATGGTGGAGGCAGTATCATGGTTTGGGGATGCATTAGTGCTGCTGGTGTTGGTCATCTCACTGTCTGTGATGGAACATTGAACTCTGCAGTATTGTGCCATTCTGGAAACCTACATGCTCCCTTCTGCACGTGCACTGTTCCATCGAGGTCAAAACTGGATGTTTCAACAAGATAATGCCCCTCACCACACATCCAGGGCCAGGAGAACTTGGCTGCAGGAGCACTGTATCCAGGTCTTAGAGTGGCCAGCTCAATCCCGGACATGAGCCCCATTGAAAATCTGTGGTGGATTATCAAAAGGTCTGTTTCAAAGTGTAAACCAAAGAATTCAGAAGATTTAAAAGCAGTAATTCAAGAAGAATGGGACAAGATTACCCCTCAACAGTGTGAAAGGCTCGTGGGGAACATGCCAGCCAGGATTAGAGCTCTACTGTGTGCTAATGGCTACTAAATATGAATTTGATGACGTGATGGTTTTATTTTTTATTCAGTTTTGAACACATTCTCTGTTATTTGTTGACTTTGATACTGACAATGTTGAGAACTGACATATTGAAACTGTCAAGAATTTAGTTTTGTTAGTTTTTCTTGTAAACAATAAACAAATAAACTGTCTAATGCAGCCACACCTTTTGAAACACAAAAAAGATTTTTCCCCAAATATTTCATAATAATATTAGAGATTGT